>NC_092090.1:28079701-28379701 GCF_045679555.1 Salvelinus alpinus
CAGAGCCAGGTGCATGTCCCCCTACTCCCCAGCCCTCTCCCAAAAGGCAAACGCTTTCTTTTCTTAGACCACAACTCCAAACTTCTCCCAGGCTCTTCAAAGGACAACACCAGGCCTGTCCTCCCAGGGGGTGTGGAGGGGTACGGCCTGATGGGAGAGGGGCATATGACACAATGTCACTCACAGCACGCAGGGAGACAGCTGGTGGGAACAGCACAGGCATGGGGAGAGGACAGAAAGCGAGAAAGGAAGAGAGGAGTCTGCATTTGAAAGGTGAATTCAGCACACACACACACACAAGGACCCTGTGCTTTTGTGAAGACAATAAAAAAACACTACAGGAGAAGAAGTAAGAAAAGAAGCTAGGCCACAGAACTGCCATGTCTATTATCAGACTCAGAGGCTGAGGGTAGCACATTTAAAAGCTTTACTTCAAAAATCAGAGCGCTGGCACCCAGTGAGAAACACGGGGATGTGGGCAGAAGTTCTACTCTGTGATTCATTTTGGAGTGCTGTTAGTTCTCAGATGTACCTTAAGATATTTTGTCCCAGTTTTGTATGGGTTTAGAACCTAAACCTTAGATGGAAGGTTTTGAAAAATGTGCTTTGGAATTGTCAGCCCAGAGCAGGGGTTTGGCGACTCCAGCAGTAGCATCACTGGGGGCCTCCTTTTACTACACAGAGGGTTAGGCCTCACAGAGGGGGCCTCTATATATCCACCTCCCTGGCCCACTTCAAATGCAGTCTAATTTCATCAGCAACAACCAGGCAAGGCCACAGGGTAAACACAAGAAACAGATGGAGCCTGAGAGGGAAAATGGGAGAGGTGGAAAGGAGAGAGCTGAGATGGGGGGAGGGGGCTTTAGGGAGGAGGAAAGTTACTTGGCAAGGGTGTGGGGGAAAATGCCTTAACAAATCATCAAATTAAATCTTTGCAATTTGCTTTCAGCACATTGCAAATTCCCTAGACAGACCACTGGCTTAGGGTACAACTCATAACACTGCCTGAAGAGGACCGGAGAAGACAGGGGAGGGCGGGAGACCTTCAACACCTGGGCTCAGACTTGTTAAGACCCAACAAACCAGATCAGACAGGCATTGGAACTGCCAAATCATAAACTGTTGACTTCTCTACTTCTTCTTAATCATCTAAATTACAAAACGTTATGGGAGATATAAAAACAGCATAGTAAAAAACAAACTGTGCTTAGAATCAGAATTAAAGCTGGAATCCTTAGTAGTGAAACTGACACATCTGTTTGGGATAACACAACAACAAAGAAGTTACTGCAAAGAACAAACTGTTTTTCCCCCCCATCAGACATTATTGCACGCGCGATAGCACTGCAGATTAAGTACTGCAATTTTTTCCCCCAAACTGCTTATTTGCATTCGGATGCTGCTCACCTCCATTTGTCAACAAAACAAAAACAATAACAAAGGCGCTGGGGCAAACAGTGGCGCTGTTTCCCCTAATGTGGATTCTATCTTTAAAGGGCCATAGTCTGGAGAGAAAATGTACCCAGCTCACCTGTCCTTACTGCTCAGTTCCATATAAAATAGCTCAGTTAACTTACATTTTGATTTCAAATAATACATACGAACAAGTGAGTTAAAATCATCTATATGCAAGAAAAGTTCTTGACTCTGGAGTCTCTCCTCTTCCTATGGCTCCCCCTACCACAACTCAACGCATATATACCTCAACCAATGATAACAGTCTTGCTAATGTAATCAGCTCTACAAAACAAACATGTTCCATAAAAGGGCATTTCATTTTAATGGAGGAGGTAGGCTATGGCAGTAATCCCCTCTCTCCTTTCAAGAATATGATAGTTTGGTTTGGGAGGTTTCAGATCAAAAGGATTCCAGTCTTAGACTCCCCGCTGCTGCCACCATCTGACCCACATTCTCCTGGACCCCAGTTCAGCCGGGAGGCAAAAAGAACACGGCCTATAAAGTATATGTATCCAATACAACATGGGCCGATTTTAAAGGCTAAGAGGAATGTTTGCATTGCATTCTCACCTGGCAAAGGTTTTAGCCGTTTTTCATTTGACAATACTATGGGGTTAGGGTATTTACTACGACTTATGGAAAGCAGTAACTTCCACAAACTCTCTCAAGTTTTGTAATGCTTCATGATAAGGTTAAGTTATAGATCATTTATAAAGACATATGCTAGTAAATATCTCACTATTTATTTATTTTTAATTTCAAGCATTGTCATACTTAACTGTTTTAAGCGGAATAAATCTAAAATGCCAAATGGTCCCTAAAATAAACAACACATGAACTGCAATGTCAAAGCAAGCAAACAAAATATTCAAAACTTCAATGAAATATTCAAGTTCTAAAGAAAAAACGAAGGGAAAAGCATCCAAATAAATATTGATGTCAGGAACACCTTGTGTCTTATTCTATTAATTTTCCCGCAGCGCTGTGAAAGCCATTAGGCACATATAATTAAATAATTTATAAAACAGAAAACTCCACGAGCCCAAATTGTTCAAAACCATCCAACTTTTTCAGCGGGGTTCCTTTTCCATCCTGGCCAAATATCACTTCACACCATCTGGGGAATGAAAAAAATGCTCCACAAAAAAATCCCACCCTTTCACATGTATCCCACAATGCCCTCTGGTGAGTCTGCTGAACTGAAGAGGGCCCATGGATACCCTAACCGTGCCCAGAGGGCTGCTACACTACACGGAACAGAACACCGAACCCCTTCCTACCCCGATGATGTCATAAGGAGGGTCCGATTACAATATGAAGATGTTTATTAGAGGCCTGACAGCATGTCAGGCTTAGTGGCTTTGACACCATGTGCATGCAACAAGCAGACCTGAGGCTGACCCCATCACGGCACTCAGTGCTACACTTGATCACTCGCATATCAATACAAACTGGGCATAAGTCAAAAATCTCAGCCCGCTGCTTTTACCGTCAACCTCCCTGGGCTAACAGAGCCTCACACCTTCACAGCCCGCCGACCAATGTGCTGCTATTAAAAACACCTCATGGCAGGGATAGAGAAAACAACTGTGTACTTTAGACAGGTTGGACTTTGATCAAGATATTTTGCCAGCGTGCACGAGGCTGATTGTCACTCCCTGAAGGAGTCCTTGACTTGGCTCCTCACCAGCATATCCCTGTGTCTTCCTCATACCAGAGACATTTAAATGAAATGAACCAGACTGGTCTGGTATGCGCTGCTATCGGTCACTTCCTTATGATAATGACATGATAAATCAGAAGAAGCAACGCAAAACGAGGCATATGCTATTACATAAAAGATTCAGTTTAGATACATTGCTTTGTGTGCATTGCCAAAGTGTCAAAGTGTTGGGGTAATAAATGCTTGGGATAATCAAACCAGAGAAACAACGGCAAACAGTTAGAACACCTCTCGTTCAGTTAACACAAGGCTTTTCATGCACACAAGCATGAGCAGCTCACTAGAAATGCAATGTCCATGAAATAGTGTGACATGATTCTCATTGAACGCAACTGCAGCATGAAATGTAGTATGTAAACAACCTAATGGTGGTATGTCTGGTCACAACATGATGGCCACATTGCTGGACAGAGTGTATTAGCTTCCCTCTGTTCCAGTGGGCTGAGTGAGCTCAGTAGCTGAGAAGTGGAAAAGTCCTGGTGGATTTTTTGATGAGCTCTCAATCCTCAAAAATGCTGCCTTTGAGAAGTGAGCATCCCTAACCAAAGAGGCTTACACCCGGCTCCTCTGAAGCTTTTCCAAAAAAGGATTTCTCCTCTCGACAACACAGGTTACGTCCCAAATGGCACCCAGAGGGCTCTGGTTAAAAGTAGTGCACTATATAGGAAATCGGGTGCCATTTGGGATGCAACAACTGTGTGTTTACTGGGATGACAAATCTGAAACAGACATGACCTCCACCACCTCTACCCCAGCCTTACAATACAGCCCTGTCACCAGTCTGTCAGACTGCAATGCTTTCAACTCAGCCGTGATCTATTACCAAGAGTATAAACTTTAGCAGCATCTGTTCTTGGTGGTGTGACACATTTGTTCCCATGCACCAAAAGTGTCTGATGATTAGACAGTTACCAAAGCAAGCATTGTGTAGCAAGTCAGGGCTCCTTTTGTAAAAAGTTGTATTAACATATGCTGTTTTGTACTGTATGTTGAAACAAACATGGCTGAAAGACTGAAAAGTGTTGTGGGAAAGATATTTGTTAATAGAGAGGTTCAAACACAAGCCTACAACGTTTTCCCTCTTAAATATTAGGTCTATCATGTATATGGGGCAAAGTGTGTACTGTCAACAGCCATGTCATGGTGTTAACATGTCACACTTTCATTCTCCAGAATCACAAAACACAACATCCTTACAAACTGTTTGCAATGGGAATGAAATTAACACACTGATAAGAATTTCACAGATCAAGAAGAGGAAGAAATTCATGCACACTGAATTTTGAATAGCAGCTTTTATCTTGCCACACCTGCATGAGACTTCTTCTAATGTGCCACTGCATTCAATCATTTCCATGTGTCTGGATGAGAGAGTCAAGAATGTCTATCTATGTTGTCTAGCCAACAAAGCAAATAACGATTATCTAAACAAACAATACATATGCAACCTATCCGTGTGATGTCAGCTTTATATTATCAATCATTTACCATTTTTTTATTGATATTATTAGTCTAGCCTATAACTTTCCCTCAACTAGCCTATAACTAAACACACTACTACTTTCTTTTTACAACATTTCTGGTTTTCTTTTCAACTTCTGCATAATGCACAGAATAAATAGAAATAAGCAACATTTATTGAGAATGTCATTGAATAGGTCAACGTCAAAAGCAGACTTTGAAGAAAAATTAAGCAGGCAACATCTGAAGATTTGGTTGGCTATTTATCAGGTATTATAGTTCCATTGGTGTATTGCAATAAGGTGGCTGAGAATCTACTTTTGTATTTTTTTTTTTAAATGTACTTAATTCGAAACAACCGATAAATTCAGTTGAAAACTTTAGACTACAATTTATCCCAGTAAAAATAAATGCAGCCTTGGCTAACCCTCGAAAGGGAAGCTAAGAAAGTTAGGACCGTCCAGGCTTCATGGTATCAACATTAAACTGAGATTAACAATCTTGTTTTTGAAATCATAATTTAAAAATAAATAAATAAATAAATGTTTTACTTACCGGAGTAGACAAGCCGCACTTATTCGTGTGGTGACAGTCCTGTTGCTCAAGCCGCGAGCCCGTGCAATAGTATTTCTGTTTCACGAGCCAATCGTCAATTCCTTTCCTTGCCAAACAGGCATTAACTACAAAACTGTCACCTGAAATCAACATAAAAGGTGCGTTATTACAATATAAACAACATGTTACGGTTAGGTTACAATGTAACATTTCTTCAGCATTGTGCTTTTTTCATCATTTTCTTGAATGATAGTAGACTTCGTCTGATGTTGTCAACGAGTCGGTCATTATTGGTGCATGGATAAATGGGATGATAGACTGGACATACTTTAAACAATGTATATTTTCAACAAATATAATAAAATATAGACAACAAATCTATAGCCTGTCCTAAGTGTAGGCCTATGGGCTACTCACCCTCCGGACTTTCCCTCGGTTTACAAATCGCAGCTTTTCGGGACAATTGTCGAGAGAAACAGAGAACATAAAGATAGGCATTACTCGAAAGTATTACCGCAAGTGAGCATTCAATTCAACGACTAGGGGTGGCATTTTTCGGTAAAACATCATATCTTACCATGTTTCGAGTGAAGTTTACCCATTTCTCTGCATTGAGTTGGGATTGAAAAACATCAAATGAATTTATAATCCAGAAATCAGCGATATCCAGACGATACAAGAAGCGTCCGTAAAGAAAGCAGCAGGCTGCACTCAGTACATCCTACGGCAACAGCGCCACACTAGTCTTTGATCCGAAGAAAGCTCCCCCCTTCGTCTCCCTTCCAAGCGTAAAGGAGGCGGTTACCAAAACCCGCACTTCAACGGCTGAATGAACATGATTGACACCTCGCTCAAGATTAGACGACTTGCAGTCAGGCCCTCTTCTGTTTTATTGGACGAAGGCGGCACATGAAAGCCAGCCGAGATTCTTTCGGTGTTTCCAAATATAAAAAGAGCAGCAATGCAGCATCCCCCGTCACCACTACCACCATTCCCAGCCAGCCAAGTAGGCGCAGTGGTCGAAGAGCAGCGCAATAGCGCTTTATTAAAGAACATTTCGCAGGACGATAAAAAAGAATGAATAAAAACAGTTATTTGATTGATAGACATGCAAACATAATATTTTATGAATCATACATACGGTTGGATTAATTGCTACCTATAATAACTTGTTTACACATTTTTTCATAGTTCACACTGTGGGAGAAAGTCCTGAATAAACCAAATCTAATATTTATAAAATACAACTTATAATATTTATGGCACTTATAGAACACTTTGTGATCCCAGTTTTAAAACTAAAATAAACACAAGACAATCTAATTTGGGGCATACATTTGATAAACCATAAATGCCCTTCAGACATTTTACAACATGCTATATGAGCCTGTTGACAGCACAGTTTAGAGACACATCACATTTTTGTATGTACAGTAGAACAAGTATTTGATACACTGCCGATTTTGCAGGTTTTCCTACTTACAAAGCATGTAGAGGTCTGTCATTTTTATCATAGGTACACTTCAACTGTGAGAGACGGAATCTAAAACAAAAATCCAGAAAATCACATTGTATGATTTTTAAGTAATTAATTTGCATTTTATTGCATGACATAAGTATTTGATCACCTACCAACCAGTAAGAATTCCAGCTCTCACAGACCTGTTAGTTTTTCTTTAAGAAGCCCTCCTGTTCTCCACTCATTACCTGTATTAACTGCACCTGTTTGAACTCGTTACCTGTATAAAAGACACCTGTCCACACACTCAATCAAACAGACTCCAACCTCTCCACAATGGCCAAGACCAGAGAGCTGTGTAAGGACATCAGGGATAAAATTGTAGACCTGCACAAGGCTGGCATGGTCTACAGGACAATAGGCAAGCAGCTTGGTGAGAAGGCAACAACTGTTGGCGCAATTATTAGAAAATGGAAGAAGTTCAAGATGACGGTCAATCACCCTTGGTCTGGGGCTCCATGCAAGATCTCACCTTGTGGGGCATCAATGATCATGAGGAAGGTGATGGATCAGCCCAGAACTACACGGCAGGACCTGGTCAATGACCTGAAGAGAGCTGGGACCACAGTCTCAAAGAAAACCATTAGTAACACACTACGCCGTCATGGATTAAAATCCTGCAGCGCACGCAAGGTCCCCCTGCTCAAGCCAGCGCATGTCCAGGCCCGTCTGAAGTTTGCCAATGACCATCTGGATGATCCAGAGGAGGAATGGGAGAAGGTCATGTGGTCTGATGAGACAAAAATAGAGCTTTTTGGTCTAAACTCCACTCGCCGTGTTTGGAGGAAGAAGAAGGATGAGTACAACCCCAAGAACACCATCCCAACCGTGAAGCATGGAGGTGGAAACATCATTCTTTGGGGATGCTTTTCTGCAAAGGGGACAGGACGACTGCACCGTATTGAGGGGAGGATGGATGGGGCCATGTATCGCGAGATCTTGGCCAACAACCTCCTTCCCTCAGTAAGAGCATTGAAGATGGGTCGTGGCTGGGTCTTCCAGCATGACAATGACCCGAAACACACAGCCAGGGCAACTAAGGAGTGGCTCCGTAAGAAGCATCTCAAGGTCCTGGAGTGGCCTAGCTAGTCTCCAGACCTGAACCCAATAGAAAATCTTTGGAGGGAGCTGAAAGTCCGTATTGCCCAGCGACAGCCCCGAAACCTGAAGGATCTGGAGAAGGTCTGTATGGAGGAGTGGGCCAAAATCCCTGCTGCAGTGTGTGCAAACCTGGTCAAGAACTACAGGAAACGTATGATCTCTGTAATTGCAAACAAAGGTTTCTGTACCAAATATTAAGTTCTGCTTTTCTGATGTATCAAATACTTATGTCATGCAATAAAATGCAAATTAATTACTTAAAAATCATACAATGTGATTTTCTGGATTTTTGTTTTAAATTCTGTCTCTCACAGTTGAAGTGTACCTATGATAAGAATTACAGACCTCTACATGCTTTGTAAGTAGGAAAACCTGCTAAATCGGCAGTGTATCAAATACTTGTTCTCCCCACTGTATATAATACTAGCTACATTTAAAATCTCATGAAGTCACATACAACTTTGAGATTTGTCCAAAGGTCTAACAAAAAAGGCAATTATTGCTTTAACAAAAAAAGTGCACAATTTCACAGGATGGCTCCCACGTGGCCCAAGTGTAATGGCCCCTAAATTATCCCGGGCCTCTATAACGGTCAAGGCTATGTTTAAGTTTACAGGCCTGGTCAGCCTCCTGCAGCAGTTTAGATCTACCAAGCCAGGCAGCCACCTGCACCACCAACCCACATGCCTGGACAGTGTGCGAATTACGAGGGGCAGGTGGGGCTCAGACCCCCGAATGAGACATGAGCTCCCCTTAATTCAACAAAAGTCAAACTTTGGGGGGTCTCTAATTTAACCATTCTCCTATCTGTTGAAAATGCAACCAATGTTGTACTGATACAGTGGTAAATATGAAATTAAAAGCTTATTCCAAATGAAATCAACACCCCACACCTCTGTCATGGTTTAAACAACTGGCAGTTGGTTCAGGTTCTTTCAATCACATCTTTCTACTCCCTCTATCTGTCTGTCTTGAGATTTCACAAGCAAACTTGCAACAGTATCAACTGGGTCCAGCAAACTTGCAACATTGTTTCAACTGGGCCCTCACAGTTTCCCACACAGATGAGCTCTGGACAGACACAGCTGTATTTGAGTCCCGTATTTCAGCAGATGAGCTCGGGACAGACACAGCTGTATTTGAGTACCATATTTCAGCCCCTTTTCAGGACTCCCGACTTTTCTTTTTACAAAAAATATACATTTGTCAGCAAGACACATCAATTAATTCAGGCTACAAGAGTGTAGGCCTGATGACAATCACCGAAGGTCATCATGCTACACTTTATGGTGTTTTGGAACATATGTTGCTTTCCGAACGCACTAGACAGCCAGTTCTTATAGCCTTTAGCCGTACCCTTATCTTACTCCTCCTCTATTCCTCTGGTGATGTAGAGGTTGACCTAGGCCCTGCAGCCCCTAGCTCCACTCCCATTCCCCAGGCTCTCTCATTTGTTGACTTATGTTTTTAAATGTTTTATTTCACCTTTATTTAACCAGGTAGGCTAGTTGAGAACAAGTTCTCATTTACAACTGCAACCTGGCCAAGATAAAGCAAAGCAGTTCGACACATACAACAACACAGAGTTACACGTGGAATAAACAAACATACAATCAATAATACAGTAGAAAACGTATATATACAGTGTGTGCAAATGAGGTAAGATAAGGGAGGTAAGGCAATACATAGGCCATGGTGGCAAAGTAATTACAACATAGCAATTAAACACAGGGGTGATAGATGTGCAGAAGCTGAATGTGCAAGTAGAGATACTGGGGTGCAAAGGAGCAAGATAAATGAATAAATACAGTATGGGGATGAGGTAGTTGGATGGGCTATTTACAGATGGGCTATGGACAGGTGCAGTGATCTGTGAGCTGCTCTGACAGCTGGTGCTTAAAGTTAGTGAGGGAGATATGAGTCTCCAGCTTCAGTGATTTTTGCAGTTCATTCCAGTCATTGGCAGCAGAGAACTGTAAGGAAAGGCGGCCAAAGGAGGAATTGGCTTTGGGGGTGACCAGTGAAATATACCTACTGGAGCGCGTGCTATGGGTGGGTGTTGCAATGGTGACCAGTGAGCTGAGATAAGGCGGAGCTTTACCTAGCAAAGACTTGTAGATGACCTGGAGCCAGTGGGTTTGGCGGCGAGCATGAAGCGATGGACAGCCAACGAATGCGTACAGGTCGGAGTGGTGGGTAGTATATGGGGCTTTGGTGACAAAACGAATGGCACTATGATAGACTGCATCCAATTTGTTGAGTAGAGTGTTGGAGGCTATTTTGTAAATGACATCGCCGAAATCGAGGATCGGTAGGATAGTCAGTTTTACAAGGGTATGTTTGGCAGCATGACTGAAGGATGCTTTGTTGCGAAATAGGAAGCCGATTCAAGATTTAATTTTAGATTGGAGATGCTTAATGTGAGTCTGGAATGAGAGTTTACAGTCTAACCAGACACCTAGTTATTTGTAGTTGTCCACATATTCTAAGTCAGAACCGTCCAGAGTAGAGGTCGACCGATTATGATTTTTCAATGCCGATACCGATACCGATTATTGGAGGACCAAAAAAGCCGATACCGATTAATCGGACGATTTTTATTTATTTATTTGTAATAATGACAATTACAACAATACTGAATGAACACTTATTTTACCTTAATATAATACATCAATAACATCAATTTAGCCTCAAATAAATAATGAAACATGTTAAATTTGGTTTAAATAATGCAAAAACAAAAGTGTTGGAGAAGAAAGTAAAAGTGCAATATGTGCCATGTAAGAAAGCTAACGTTTAAGTTCCTTGCTCAGAACATAAGAACATATGAAAGCTGGTGGTTCCTTTTAACATGAGTCTTCAATATTCCCAGGTAGGAAGTTTTAGGTTGTAGTTATTATAGCAATTATAGGACTATTTCTCTCTATACCATTTGTATTTCATTAACCTTTGACTATTGGATGTTCTTATAGGCACTTTAGTATTGCCAGTGTAACAGTATAGCTTCCGTCCCTCTTCTCGCTCCTCCCTGGGCTCGAACCAGGAACACAACGACAACAGCCACCCTCGAAGCAGCGTTACCCATGCAGAGCAAGGGAAACAACCACTCCAAGGCTCAGAGCGAGTGACGTTTGAAACGCTATTAGCGCGCGCTAACTAGCTAGCCATTTCACTTCGGTTACACCAGCCTCATCTCGGGAGTTGATAGGCTTGAAGTCATAAACAGCGCAATGCTTGACGCAC
Source organism: Salvelinus alpinus (assembly GCF_045679555.1). Lineage (NCBI taxonomy): Eukaryota > Metazoa > Chordata > Actinopteri > Salmoniformes > Salmonidae > Salvelinus > Salvelinus alpinus. The sequence goes on from NC_092090.1 coordinate 28,090,762, forward strand.
AACGAAGAGCTGCTGGCAAAACTCACGAAAGTGCTGTTTGAATGAATGTTTACGCCCCTGCTTCTGCCTACCACCGCTCAGTCAGATTCTTAGATACTGGTATGCTTGTATGCTCAGTCAGATTATATGCAACGCAGGACACGCTAGATAATATCTAGTAATATCATCAACCATGTGTAGTTAACTAGTGATTATGATTGATTGATTGTTTTTTATAAGATAAGTTTAATGCTAGCTAGCAACTTACCTTGGCTTACTGCATTCGCGTAACAGGCAGTCTCCTTGTGGAGTGCACAAGGACTAGTTAACTGTAAGGTTGCAAGATTGGATCCCCCGAGCTGACAAGGTGAAAATCTGTCGTTCTGCCCCTGAACGAGGCAGTTAACCCACCGTTCCTAGGCCGTCATTGAAAATAAGAATGTGTTCTTAACTGACTTGCCTAGTTAAATAAAGATTAAATAAAGGTGTAAAAAAAAATGTTTTTAAATCGGCAAAATCGGTGTCCAAAAATACCGATTTCCGATTGTTATGAAAACTTGAAATCGGCCCTAATTAATCGGCCATTCCGATTATACGGTCGACCTCTAGTCCAGAGTAGTGATGCTGGACGGGCGGGCAAGTGCGAGCAGCAATCGGTTGAAGAGCATGCATTTAGTTTTACTTGCATTTAAGAGCAGTTGGAGGCCACGGAAGGAGAGTTGTATGGCATTGAAGCTCGTCTGGAGGTTAGTTAACAGTGTCCAAAGAAGGGCCAGATGTATACAGAATGCTGTCGTCTGCATAGAGGTGGATCATTGAATCACCAGCAGCAAGAGCGACATCATTGATGTATACAGAGAAGAGAGTCGGCCCGAGAATTGAACCCTGTGGCACCCCCATAGAGACTGCCAGAGGTCCGGACAACAGGCACTCTGATTTGACACACTGAACTCTATCAGAGAAGTAGTTGGTGAACCAGGCGAGGCAGTCATTTAAGGAACTCTTCAAAGGGGGAGACACTAGACCCAAACTGTTATAGACCTATATCCATCCTGCCCTGCCTTTCTAAAATCTTCGAAAGCCAAGTTAACAAATAGATTACCAACCATTTCAAATCCCACCGTACCTTCTCCACTATGCAATCTGGTTTCTGAGCTGGTCATGGGTGCACCTCAGCCACGCTCAAGGTCCTAAACGATATCATAACCGCCATCGATAAAAGACAGTACTGTGCAGCCGTCTTCATCGACCTGGCCAAGGCTTTCGACTCTGTCAATCACCGCATTCTTATCGGCAGACTCATTAGCCTTGGCTTCTCAAATGACTTCCTCACCTGGTTCACCAACTACTTCTCAGATAGAGCTCAGTGTGTCAAATCGGAGGGCCTGTTGTCTGGACCTCTGACAGTCTAGTCTCTATGGGGGTGCCACAGGGTTCAATTCTCGGGCCGACTCTTTTCTCTGTATATATCAATGATGTCGCTCTTGCTGCTGGGATCCACCACTACGCAGACGACACCATTCTGTATACATCTGGCCCTTCTTTGGACACTGTGCTAACAAACCTCCAAACAAGCTTCAATGCCATACAACACTCCTTCCGAGGCCTCCAACTGCTTTTAAATGTAAGTAAACTAAGTGCATGCTCTTCAACCGATTGCTGCCCGCACCCTCCCGCCCGACTAGCATCACTACTCTGGACGGTTCTGACTTAGAATATGTGGACAACTACAAACACCTAGGTGTCTGGTTAGACTGTAAACTCTCCTTCCAGACTCACATTAAGCATCTCCAATCCAAAATTAAATCTTGAATCGGCTTCCTATTTTGCAACAAAGCCTCCATCACTCATGCTGCCAAACATACCCTTGTAAAACTGACTATCCTACCGATCCTTGAACCGATCCTTGACTTCGGTGATGTCATTTACAAAATAGCCTCCAACACTCTACTCAACAAACTGGATGTAGTCTATCACAGTGCCATCCGTTTTGTCACCAAAGCTCCATGTACTACCCACCACTGCGACCTGTATGCTCTCGTTGGCTGGCCCTCACTACATATTCGTCGCCAAACCCACTGTCTCCAGGTCATCTGTAAGTCTATGCTAGGTAAAGCCCTGCCTTACCTCAGCTCACTGGTCACCATAGCAACACGCACCCGTAGCATGCGCTCCAGCAGGTATATTTCACTGGTCATCCCCAAAGCCAACACTTCCTTTGGCCACCTTTCCTTCCAGTTCTCTGCTGCCAATGACTGGAACAAATTGCAAAAATCACTGAAGCTGGAGTCTTACAGTGGGGCAAAAAAGTATTTAGTCAGCCACCAATTGTGCAAGTTCTCCCACTTAAAAAGATGAGAGAGGCCTGTAATTTTCATCATAGGTACACTTCAACTATGACAGACAAAATGAGAGAAAAAAATATCCAGAAAATCACATTGTAGGATTTTTAATGAATTTATTTGCAAATTATGGTGGAAAATAAGTATTTGGTCAATAACAAAAGTTTATCTCAATACTTTGTTATATACCCTTTGGTGGCAATGACAGAGGTCAAACGTTTTCTGTAAGTCTTCACAAGGTTTTCACACACTGTTGCTGGTATTTTGGCCCATTCCTCCATGCAGATCTCCTCTAGAGCAGGGAAGTTTTGGGGCCGTTGCTGGGCAACACGGACTTTCAACTCCCTCCAAAGATTTTCTATGGGGTTGAGATCTGGAGACTGGCTAGGCCACTCCAGGACCTTGAAATGCTTCTTACGAAGCCACTTCTTCGTTGCCCGGGCGGTGTGTTTGGGATCATTGTCATGCTGAAAGACCCAGCCACGTTTCATCTTCAATGCCCTTGCTGATGGTAGGCTTTGTTACTTTGGTCCCAGCTCTCTGCAGGTCATTCACTAGGTCCCCCCGTGTGGTTCTGGGATTTTTGCTCACCGTTCTTGTGATCATTTTGACCCCACGGGGTGAGATCTTGCGTGGAGCCCCAGATCGAGGGAGATTATCAGTGGTCTTGTATGTCTTCCATTTCCTAATAATTGCTCCCACAGTTGATTTCTTCAAACCAAGCTGCTTACCTATTGCAGATTCAGTCTTCCCAGCCTGGTGCAGGTCTACAATTTTGTTTCTGGTGTCCTTTGACAGCTCTTTGGTCTTGGCCATAGTGGAGTTTGGAGTGTGACTGTTTGAGGTTGTGGACATGTGTCTTTTATACTGATAACAAGTTCAAACAGGTGCCATTAATACAGGTAATGAGTGGAGGACAGAGGAGCCTCTTAAAGAAGAAGTTACAGGTCTGTGAGAGCCAGAAATCTTGCTTGTTTGTAGGTGACCAAATACTTATTTTCCACCATAATTTGCAAATAAATTCATTAAAAATCCTACAATGTGATTTTCTGGATTTCTTTTTCTCATTTTGTCTGTATAGTTGAAGTGTACCTATGATGACAATTACAGGCCTCTCTCGTCTTTTTAAGTGGGAGAACTTGCACAATTAGTGGCTGACTAAATACTTTTTTGCCCCACTGTATATCTCCCTCTCTAACTTTAAGCATCAGCTGTCAGAGCAACTTACCGATCACTGTACCTGTACACAACCAGTCTGTAAATAGCACACCCAACTACCTCATCCCCATATTGTTTTCTATCCTCTTGCTCTTTTGCACCCCAGTATCTCTACTTGCACATCATCATCTACACATCTATCACTCCAGTGTTAATGCTAAATTGCAATTATTTCACCTCTATGGCCTATTTATTGCCTTACCTCCCTACTCTTCTACATTGCACACGCTGTACATAGATTTTTCTATTGTGTTATTGACTGTAAATTTGTTTATGTGTAACTTTGTGTTGTTGTTTTTGTCGCACTGCTTTGCTCTATCTTGGCCAGGTCGCAGTTGTAAATGAAAACTTGTTCTCAACTGGCCTACTTGGTTAAATAAAGGTGAAATATATATATTTTTTAATCCATTAACCCAATGGCTGGTGTACAGTACACTGTTTGGAAGCTGGAATTATTTTGAAGTAGACGAATATGCACAGGTAGTCTACTTTTTGAATTGATTTGTTTAACAATCAGATGAAAACCTCACGACTGGTTTTTGTTCATGCCACATTAAAAGATAATACATGTTTACAGTTAAAATACATGTATTTTCTATTAGGCCCATTACATTTTTAGTGCACAGCACAAATAGGAAGTCCCTTGAAAAAAAAAAAGAAACCCCCGAATGTCACAGTATAATTCGCACTCTGTGCCTGGGTGTGCAGCTCCACGGCCTGCTCTCTGCTAGTCCTTCCCTGGGGCTCAAGACTCCAGGCCTGGCTTGCACTCTGCTGGTCCTACCCTGAATTTTTTACATTTATTTACCTTTTATTTAACTGGGCAAGTCAGTTAAGAACAAATTCTCATTTACAATGATAGCCTAGCGGGGAACAGTGGGTTAATTGCCTTGTTCAGAGGCAGAATTACAACAACAAAAATTCAACTCAGGGATTTGATCCAGCATCCATTCGGTTACTGGCCCAACGATCTAACCACTAGCCTACCTCCCGCCCCAAAGGCTCCAGGCCATGCTCCATTAGCAGTGTCTGCCTCTGACAGGCTCTGGGCCCTGCTGCAGCGGATAAAATCACTGGCACCTGGGCCTCCACCGAAATCTTAACTGCTGGCAGTAGCCGCAAAACCACTCCAGTCGACTGCCTGCCTGCCTTCCTCTCAAACATGGTTCAGCAAGACCGAAGAGTGTAGTTTCTGAATCAGCCAGACCGGAGTCTATAGATCTGGCTGGATAAGAGTTGGTAGAGTGAGTTATGACACTGTGGAGTACATGTTAGAGGAAGGGGGCCTTCTGTCTCTCCTTTACTGGAAACCTGTGGTCTCTCTCGCTTTGTGGTCTCTATCTCTCATTCTCTCTCTGTCTATCTCTCTCTCTCTCTGTCTCTCTTTTTGTCTCTCCCCCTCCCCCTCTAACTGTATTCAGCTGCAGTCGAGCCTGAAGACACTCGTGGGAGCAGGTCTATGTGGGAGGTCTGGTCTCAGAGTGTGTGGTGTGGTGGCGGTATGGTACTCTGAGCACTATACCAGCTACCTGCACAGGAAGTCTGCTAAAGTAGTGCACTAAGAGTAAATTTACTGTGGTTTCATTTAAATTAAAGCAAGTGGGATGTTTTTTGAAGGGGAGGTCATGCTCAATAATCTAATCTCCTCCCACTTTTCTGGGGGATTTTCGCTTCTTGGAGGATTCAAATGTACATACAGTGGAAGCAGCAAGCTTGTCCCTGACACCAGCCACAACAGACCCCATCCAAGTGCATTTCCACTGAACAGAGGTTTTCCGCATCCTGAGTCTATCATCACGTTGTACCAGAGGAATCAGGCCTCTCTCTTTGAACTCCTCTGCCAAAGACACGCAGATGAGCTTGTTATTATAGCCGCTAGGCTCGCTTGTGTTCGCTGGGAACCAAGGCCTGTCCCTATGACACACTTCCTGTTCTTTGAAGAGGCCAACGGAGAGATGGCTTTGCGTCCCTATTTCCGAGTCTGGCGCTTTGATGCCTGGGAGAGGAGGTGGAGTGGGTTTCAAGCCAGAATTCCATTGCACGGATGGATCTGAATCAAACTCCAACCACTCACACCCATTTATTCTGCTGTTGTGCACTGGGCTACTTTCAGCTCCATTACCCATCATCCCGCTATGGAATGGACCAAAAATATATTTCAAAAGGGGTCATCTTCTTATTCATGTGTCTCTAATAACATACTTGATACGTCATGTACAGAGCAGTGCAGTATTATCTGTCTGGCTTGGACTTCAGAGAGTAAACAAGATAACAACAGTCACATAGAGGTGAAAGGAAGGTGCTCTTTGAGGTATAAGTACACAGCGGAAGAAGAGTGTAGACTGAGGTCTTAAGATGGACACCTGCCTGGCTGTCAACCTATTTACCAACCATCTTGGTGGCCAAGCCCAGTTGATTCCACCCTGTCTTCTCCCTGGCAACAGGAATAATAGGGGACATAATAGGGGACACTCCCTGGATTCGGGGGGGGGGGGGATCTAATGCTTTGTCTGTGTTTATGTCCTTGTAACAATGTTAGGGAGGCTGCCTGGGCTGCACACTGGATGCCGCTACAGTGAGGAGGGGGGTGTGTGGAGGGAGCATATAGAGAGGGGGCCTAGCGTCTAGCTGAGCAGCTGCTGGGCGCTTAGAGGACAAACATGTGACTGTTGCCTTTTTGTAGCGGGACAAAAGGAGGGGGATGTTGTAAAGGGCAGAAGACAATCGTGATTGAAGTACAGTGTTGGTTCCTGGAGCGGTGGTGACTCAGCTGATTGTGGTGAACTCAGCGTGTGATGTGTCAGGCGAGGGGTCTTCGGGAAGGGAGCTCTGGCCTGTCGTGTGTATGCCATTCCATATGGTGAACGCCCCCTATAGTCATCCAGTGCTGAATTAATCTACAAAAAATGTATGGACTCTAACCAGGCCCCCAGTATTCTATGTTGTATGTCTGGGTGTTGTTTTCTATGTTTAGGCCTGGTATGGTTCCCAATCAGAGGCAGCTGTCAATCGTTGTCTCTGATTGAGAACCATACTTAGGTATCCTGTTTTCCCACTTTTGTTTGTGGGTGGTTGTTTTCTGTGTCTGTGTTTTCACCATACAGAACTGTTTCGATTTTCATTTCTTTCATTCACTTTGTTATTTTGTATTTTTCGTGTTCTGATATAATACATTATCATGGACACTTACAACGCTGCATTTTGGTCCGATTCTTCCTACTTCTCATCCGATGAAGACGAAGATCGTTACACTCGTCTGCCCTAGAAAGCCTACTGTATGTAAATTACGATTGCCAGAACAGCAAAAAAACTATTTTTAGATGGCAGTTTTGGGCTCTAACATGTGTTTATTATGATCAAGTTCGGTCCCCACTGTGAATTATTTTTAAGTTTGCTACAAATCAAGATATTTAATTAAGTAGTTATCCATTCTGACAGAGACCAATCACAGATCGGCAGGCTATGAGGAGGCTCACAACCTGAGATGTGGAGTTAACGAGCCTGTCAAGTGGAGATGGAGGGGCTGAACAATGGCTATGGGGCTGACAGAGGATGGACATGGAGGATTGGCGCACACTATGTTTGAAATATCAATTTAATATGCAATTATAATTTAATACATTTTGAATTCCAAACTACATCATATTTTTTATGATGACAAAATGATGCAGTTGCACAAATGATAAAGATAGTCTCCAATCATATAAAAATACAGAATTGAGATAAAATACATTTATAATTTATATATAGTGTCATTGGGTAATCCAATATAGCCTAACCAAGTTTTTATATTCAGGTGGAAGGATCATGGTCATATGATAGACTAGAAAGGGTACTCACGCGCACTTAACTTTACTGCAATTTGAGTTAGATTTTACAAAGACAGTCACCATGCCAACATGTTCTGTATTTAATTGTACTAATCGCCACTCAAAAGAGTCTCATCTTCATTTTTTTCTGGTAAGTCAGTCGTCATTCTGAATATCGTAGTTAATATTTGCTGCACATTTTATTTTCCAATGTTGACCTGGCTAGGTTCTAGGTAATGCTGAGCTTTCAAATTAACATTCTGCTGCAAAGGTTTAACAGTAGGCTAGCATTAGGTTATTGCATGATCATGCATGTTATGGGCATACCTGATCGATTTAGCTATCTTAATTTGGTCGTCTTCATTTCATGACAAGCAGTAATAAGGTGATGGCTTTAATGTCCATGGTTGACACTCTCAGGCAGGATTTAAACGACTACATCGACCATGATCCTTTGCTAGTTACGTCCACTTTCACCATGATCCTTAGCGATTTTTTGCGTGCCATTCAGCCCCATTCAGCAATATGGCGCACTTCAAATTAAAATACTTCCGCTTCATGTGCCATCCAGTAGCAGTGCGTGGGTAAAATCCCTGGGGAAGCCAAACCAGAAAAAAAGCCACATTACAACAAATGTTTTGTGATAATTGCGCTGTTTGCTTTATAACCTGCTAGTTCATATGCCTTGCGACCGTGATATATGCCTAAGGCCGAGACATTAAGAAGACACAGTGGCAGAATAATATCAACCACACCTTTGTTTTATCACAAAACCGGAGAGCGACCTCTGTCCGGTGAAGTCCACAAAGCATATTGCATGTAACAAACAGTTACATGACCTACAGCATGGTCATGCAAGTTAATGTTTCCTAAATCTTCGGACTAATAAACAACTATTGATTTAGAGCCACCGAGAGTTACTGCAAACAGGAGCTGCCTCCACTATTCCAGCACTATTCCAACTTCAAAATTTCAACATCATCAAATTACCTATGCTTAGTCTATTACAGTGACAACTAAAAGATACCAAAAAACTATTTAGTCCAATCAACTGATGATGTGGCAGTCCATGGTTCTGATTTGTATGTATGTGTGCGTTCCTGCAAGTAGAAAAAACATGTTGACTCACCCTACTTGTAGAGAATCCTCCTCTCTTTCATGTTGATGAAATGGTCTATGACTCTGTCATACAGTACACTCTTTTATTTTTTGTTGTCCTAGGCTACCTGGCTAAAATGCTTGCTTGCTAGCCTCTTGAAGCTAGGGGGCAGAAATGTTATGTTTGGAAAAATAACGTTCCCAATGTAAGCTGCCTATTTCTCAGGTCCAGATGCTAGAATATGCATATAATTGACAGAGTAAGATAGAAAACACTCTAAAGTTTCCAAAACTGTCAAAATATTGTCTGTGAGTATAACAGAACTGATTTTGCAGACGAAAACCTGAGGAAATCCAACCCGGAATTGACTCTTATTTTGAAAAATCACTGTTCCATTGCCTGCCGTTCGTCCATTTAAAGGGATATCAACCAGATTCCTATTCCTATGGCTTCCTCGGGCTGTGAACAGTCTTTAGACATAGTTTCAAGCTTTTATTCTGAAAAATGAGTGAGATTTATCAAATCGCGTCAGTGGATAGACGGATGTCCTTCCATTAGTTCATGCGCGCGACACTGGTCGCTCGACATTTTCTTTCTCTCCTGTATTGAATAGTTTACAGTCCGGTTGAAATATTATCGATTATTTATGTTAAAAACAACCTGAGGATTGATTATTAAAAACATTTGACATGTTTCTACGAACTTTACGGATACTATTTGGAATTTTCGTCTGTCGTTCATGACTGCTCGAGCCTGTTGATTTCTGAACATAATGCACCAACCAAATGGAGGTTTTTGGCTATAAAAATAATATTTATCAAACAAAAGGAACATTTATTGTGTAACTGGGAGTCTCGTGAGTGCAAACATCTGAAGATCATCAAAGGTAAGCGATTAATTTTATTGCTTTTCTGGCTTTCGTGACCAATCTACATTGCTGCTAGCTGTTCGTAATGTTTTGTCTAGTGATCGATAAACTCACAAACGCTTGGATTGCTTTCGCTGTAAAGCATATTTTCAAAATCTGACACGATAGGTGGATTAACAACAAGCTAAACTGTGTTTTGGTATATTTCACTTGTGATTTCATGAAAATGTTTTTTCTTTTGCATTTTTTTTTAAATTTGGCGCTCTGCAATTCAGCGGTTGTTTATGAAAATGATCCCGTTAAAGGGATCCGTGCGCCAAGAGGCTAGCCTAACTTCATTTCATAGCTGTGAGCAACATTAGCTAGTTAACATTAGACTTCTACATCTAGCTGTCATACCCTGATCTGTTTCACCTGTCCTTGTGCTTGTCTCCACCCCCCTCCAGGTGTCGCCCATCTTCCCCACTTATCCCCTGGGTATTTGTACCTGTGTTTTCTGTTTGTCTGTGCCATTCGTCTTGTTTGCCAAGTCAACCAGCGTTTTTCTCTCAGCGCCTGTTTTTCCCAGTCTCTCTTTTTCTTGTCCTCCTGGTTTTGACCCTTGCCTGTCCTGACTCTGAGCCCGCCTGCCTGACCACTCTGCCTGCCCCTGACCTCGAGCCTGCCTGCCGCCCTGTACCATTTTGGACTCTGCCCTGGCTATGAATGCTTGCCTGTCCCGACCTGCCTTTTGTCTATCCCTTGGATTATAATAAATACCAGAGCTCAAACCATCTGCCTCCTCTGTCTGCATCCGGGTCTCGCCTTGCGTCATGATAGTACGAAGTGGCCATCACTGACCCAGCAGACTTGGACCAGCTCCGTCACACTGTCTCCCAGCAGGGAGCTACCATTAAGAGACAGGAGGAGCTACTTCAGAACCTGATGGAGGGGTTCCGATCTCTGGTGGAACGCCACAACCTGGGGTTCACGGCGTTGACGGAGCAATTCCGTGAATTAGCTCGCAAGCAGCACGCCACATCTGAGACCTCCCAGTCACTCAGTAACTTTCCTACTAGTGGTGGGTTTGTTCAGCCTACCCCGGCTCCCCAAGAACCCCGGTTACCTCCTCCGGAGTGATATGCTGGCAATCCTGGAACATTCCGGGTGTTTCTTTCCCAGTGCTCCCTCATTTTTGAGCTACAGCCATCTTCGTTCGATCGAAGATAGCGTATCTAATTATGCTAATGTCCGGAAGGGCGGTAGAGTTTCGCACATTGGTCGCCAAGAGTGCCTGGAATCCAGAGGCTCTATTCGAAACCTTACTTCACGGGCTGTCAGAGGAAATAAAAGACGAGCTCGTAGTGCGGGAGTTACCATTGGACCTCGATTCCCTCATCACCCTCACGATTAGGATTGATGGGCGTCTACGAGAACGCCTGGAGTGAGAGGAGGTTGGGTCTCGGGAACATTCGTTCATCCACTGCTGCCTGCTCACCTTTGAAGAAATCTGGAAGTCCCCGACGTGTGCACTTCCAAGGAGAGCCGAAGCCACCTGAGTTCTCTCGAGAATCATCGGCGACAAGTGAGTCTGTTACCCCTGAGCCTATGCAACTGGGCAGAGCTGGACTATCACCTAGGGAACGTTCCCGCAGGCTGAGCGCCAACTGTTGTCTGTTCTGTAGGCTGGGGAATTGAGACCCTGGTCCGCAAGGCACAATGATCCCAGCCTATCCCTGGAGGGGGCCCGGCTATCCGTTTTTTTGTCCCTAATTCAGTCCGGTCCTGGAATGGCTTACCCGTCATCCGGGTTCCCGTCAATCCCTGGCTTTCCTCTGATAACATTTCTGGTGGCCCACAATGGTTCCTGACACCTCTGCCTTCGCTGACCGCATTCACCATTTGTACTCAGAATAAGAATCTGCGGTGAGCCCTGTCCGGCCTCATTCAGCCACTACCTGTCCCCCATCGTCCCTGGTCCCATATCTCCCTAGACTTTGTCGCTAGGCTCCCTCTGTCTGATGGCAACACCGTCATTCTCTCAAACCATCTGCCTCCTGTGTCTGCATCTGGGTCTCGCCTTGTGTCGTGATACTAGCTACATATTGAACTTCCATCCTCTCTGTCCAGAGGCACAATGTATTTTATGGTTGGATCAGAATCGCCCTTATTATCATTGGTACGGACAAGTAAGTAAAACCACAAGTCCAAAGCCCTATCTCCATCCATGGCTAATTTAGGAATGGGCCAATTGTAGCTAGCTAGCCAACGAGGACAACAACACAACGAGATGTAACAATTCAAGTTGTTTCTGTCTGACGTGTTTTACCTTATGTATTTCTCTGTGATAGGAGTGAAGCCAATTCCAAACTGGCTTCCCTTGACAGTTTTTCTTTGGTGTGCCAGGACCATTCACAGTTGAGCTCGCTCAGTTTAGCTCAACGCTGATTGGCCATTATTTTATACTTTTTATTTTTTTATTAAGGGAGGCCAAATGCTCACTGGCTTACCTTACATTCAATGCTACGGGTGACAAAGATATCATACTCTTTATGACCAGACTGCTTCAGATTACCTACAGAGACACTGTTTCGCTCACTCGGATGCTTTCTCCGATGAGATACAAGGAAAATTATGAAAACACAGAGACAAAATAAATTATTTTATGTCTTTTTTTTTTTATTTGGTCAATTTCTGGGGGGAAGCCTGGCTTCCTTTGGCATCTATGAATACACGCCACTGGTGCCATCGGGAGTTTTCCATAGGGATACGTGGATGACATCAGCACTACTATCTAGTGGTTTTAATGTCGGAGTGTAACACTGCTATGTAGCATTTAGGCCTATCATTATTATGGAAAATAGCAGTAGACATGTACCAAATCAAGACAATGATATTTTTCATAATTCTAGGTGAGAAGTTTTTCCAAACAATTCAACCACCAAAAAAATCCCATTGTGTATGGAAATACCCCATTGTCACACAAAGCTACCTTGACATTTTCACATTTGTTAGATCACTACAGACCATATCTCCTCCTGCATATTACCACTTCCATTATCTCATATCATCTGCTTTATGTTTCTGGCTAGGCCAGATATCAACACTTATAACAAGATACCACATTGTGTTAGATTAAATTGACTGAGGATCATATAATGCATTTTCAAGTATTATATACAAATTCCCACTATGGCTGACCAAACATAGTAGTATGCATACCTAATTAAATGTGTATTCCATATGTTTAAGTTGATCTAAACTGATAAAGTTATCATCTTTTCAAGTAATTTGTGTTTTTAGACATGTACTGTATACAGTATATGTTTGATTGAACTCTTCAAGGAGAGTTTTTAGGGTGTGTGAAGTGACCAGCTGCAGACCATATATCCAACTCTGACACTTTTATGCTTAAATGCAGTTTTTGCGATATCAATAAAAACTTAATGAAAGTAGAAGGCAAAATTAAAACTGAAGGTGCTGCTGAACTGGAATATATGCATACCTTACAAATAAAGAATCATCCTGCTTATTTATTTTAAGAGACTTATCTTAATTAGCTGCTGATCTAGTACTTTATGTTATTGGCTTGTAGTGTAAAAGGGGAAACTCTGGTGTCTCACTTAAAAATTCATTTTTATCTAATAAAGGCGGTATGTAAAAACACTCTTAATAGGGCCTTAAGCCCACTAAGCTTTTTTCTGCTAAATGTGTCTTCAGTATAGAAGACAGTAATGTAGTAAATGATGTGTAGTGTGTAATAACAAAGTTAACATACGCTGTCTGCCACAGACTTTCAGTCACAGTTCCAGATGGTTGTATTCATTTTTCCTCTCTGACACAAAACCTTGTCCAAAATTTAGCTCTACTATAATCAATACCTCTTCTTTTTCACAATTTTCTCCACCCGGCACTGACTCTGGTTCCTTTTTGAAGCAGTGGGGGTGTAGCCCCATCCAGAACGAGGACACAATTAGTGTATTCAGCCGAAAACAGTGGGGATCCCCCTTTGATGTGGGGATCAAATGAAGGAGCTGTGTGTTTTTGTCCAAAATGACAGGCTTGCCAGGTTTACTAATGGATAGCTAATAGAAAGAGAGGTTTATGATGCTCATTAATTACACGGCTGGTCATGTGCTGGAAAGGGAGAAAAGTGGATCGGAAAAGAAAGGGAGTGGGGCGCAACGGAGGAAGGGGAAGGGGATGAAGACACAGAGAGAGTGGGGAGGCGGTGAGGAAAGAGGCTGGGTGTACTAATTTGTGAAAGAGAAAATTGGGAATGGGAGATGAGTGTAGAAAGAGTGAGGGGAAAATTGGGGACAGAGGGAGACAAACAGACAGAACAGGTGGGATGGTCTGTAATGGTCTTGGGGTGAAAGAGTGCTGTGGCAAAACCTGAGGGAGAGAGTGAGAGAGAAAATCAGAAAGTAAGAGAGAGGAACAGAGAGAGTAGAAGAAGAAAGCTGAATGGAGAAATAAAGGGAGAGAAGTAAAAAGGGAGGAGATAAAATAATCCTTTCCTGAGATAAGAGAAGCCACCAAGACAGGAGCTTCAAAGAGCAGAGAGTCACTCTCGTGGGAGCGCGCCGTAAACCTTTCCACATCTTCAGAGGGAAATTCAGTCCCTGATCCAAACACGCCCTGGCTCTCAGCACCCACGACTCTGCAGGCGTCCGAGGCTCGGCACCTCCTGGGGTGGCTCGCACACTTCCAAAGAAACGCTTCCTTTTGAACTGCCTTGGCCCCACGTCGAGCAGCGATGGTGATCTGCACATAAGGTGCAAATGTGAATGGTTAATGAGAAGCAGCAAAAAACATCAGAGCAGCGCTCTGCCACTCCTACTAGTCAGGGGGAGAAGAATACAAAAATATCTCTCATATCACCTCGAACCAGCACCAGTTCATCTCACACAAACCCTGTCTCTATAGACGTTGATTTGTCATCTCAAACTGTGGCATTAACAATACCCCTTGTCCTACTAACAGAAACCTATTCTATCCTACATGTCACGATCGTCTATAGGTGAAAGAGAGGACCAAGGCGCAGCGTGATTAGAATACATTCTTCCTTTTAATAATGAAGAACACTTAACAAACAATACAAAATAACAAAACGAACGTGGCTGCTATAACACTGAGTGCAAACATGCAACATCACATAGACAATTACCCACAACCCGTCTAATGCCTATGGCTGCCTTAAATATGGCTCCCAATCAGAGACAATGATAGACAGCTGTCTCTGATTGAGAACCACTCAGGCAACCATAGACATACCTAGACACCTACACTGAACACAACCCCATAAACTCTACCAAAACCCCCTAGACACTACAAACACCCTCGACTAGACAAAAAACACACAAACATCCCCCATGTCACACCCTGACCTAACTAAAATAATAAAGAAAACAAAGATAACTAAGGCCAGGGCGTGACAGTACCCCCCCAAAGGTGCGGACTCCGGCCGCAAACCTGACACAGAAGGGGAGGGTCCGGGTGGGCCTTCTTATGGTGGCGGCTCGGGTTTGGGACGTGGCCCCCACTTCACCATAGTCACTACCCGCTTCCGTGGCCTCCTCCTAACGGCCACCCTCCATAATAACCCCACTGGACTAAGGGGCAGCACCGGACTGAGGGGCAGCACCGGACTGAGGGGCAGCTCCGGACTGAGGGGCAGCTCCGGACTGAAGGGCAGCTCCGGACTGGCTGACGTCTCCAGCTGGTCATGGCTGGCCGACGGCTCCGGCTGGTCATGGCTGGCCGACGGCTCCGGCTGGTCATGGCTAGCCGACGGCTCCGGCTGGTCATGGCTGGCCGACGGCTCCGGCTGGTCATGGCTGGCCGACGGCACCGGCAGATCATGGCTGACCGACGGCTCCGGCTGGTCATGGCTGGCTGACGGCTCCGGCAGGCCATGGCTGGCGGGCGGCTCCGGCTGCACCTGTCTGGCGGACGGCCCCGGCTGCTCCTGTCTGGCGGACGGCCCCGGCTGCTCCTGTCTGGCGGACGGCCCCGGCTGCTCCTGTCTGGCGGACGGCCCCGGCTGCTCCTGTCTGGCGGACGGCCCTGGCTGCTCCTGTCTGGCGGACGGCCCTGGCTGCTCCTGTCTGGCGGACGGCTCTGGCTGCTCCTGTCTGGCGGACGGCTCTGGCGGCTCGTGACAGATGGGCGGCTCTGACGGCACGGGACAGACGGGCGGCTCTGACGGCTCGGGACAGACGGGCGGCTCTGACGGCTCGGGACAGACGGGCGGCTCTGACGGCTCGGGACAGACGGGCGGCTCAGACGGCGCTGGGCAGGCAGGCAGCTCAGACGGTGCTGGGCAGGCAGCTCAGACGGTGCTGGGCAGGCAGACAGCTCAGACAGCGCTGGACAGGCAGACAGCTCAGACAGCTCTGGGCAGATTGAAATAAACCTATTTTGTGGAATTGCATTAGGGAATAATTTTGTCATTTCCCTGGTCTTGTCATTTTATTTTTGGGGGAAATGTGAAGAGTGTTCCTGGGACAGTCCTGGGATCAAGGTTACCCATGTTAACCCATAATTCATAATATGTTGAATTTCGAAGGGAAACTATGGGATCTTGTTGGCATTGTGAGCCTGTCAGTAGCAGTGACTGGGCCTAGGCCATGCAGTGACCTGTGAGTGACCAGGCTTCTCTCTCCTCCCTGCAGGGCTGGACATCAGCAGGGCTACTCACTCCACCATCCTCCACACTGGTTGGTTTATTTAGCTAAACTCTGAGTCTCCTACACATAGAGGCCCGGATGGCCATGGAATTCATTATCCCAGGCCCTGGAAACGAGCCGCCTGTGTTTTGAATAGTTTCACCACGCTTTGAAAGTGCACTCTCTCTTTTTCTCTCTGTCTTTCTCTCTATCTCTCTTTCTCTGCTCAGGTTCAATCGCTAGAGGACCACGATCGGACTGTGGCCGCAGTGTTATATCATCTTCAAGGTATTCGCCGTGAACTGCTATGCAGCCATGGCTGTAGCCCACACAGAAAAACAATGGGCGGCTAATACCCAAATATTTACTAGGGCTTATCCACAGCAAAGAGGGCTGTTTGGAATAACATGGCCCAGGGTTTGACAGGGTTTGGTGGGGTGGGCCCGCAGGCTCTGGTTGCAGAGAGACGTCCTCTCCACGGGCCCCTGAGCTTACAACCTTTCACACACAGACACACGGGAAGCCAGGAGAATGTTTTTTTTTCTTACACAACGATGGTACGGAGAACGAGGAAAAAGGGACCATTGGAGGGAGATGTAAGGCTGATAGAACTATGTAAAGGGGGGAGAAGGGTGGAAGAGAGTGTGTGAGAGAGAGAGAGAGAGAGAGAGAGAGAGAGAGAGAGAGAGAGAGAGAGAGAGAGAGAGAGAGAGAGAGAGAGAGAGAGAGAGAGAGAGAGAGAGAGAGAGAGAGAGAGAGAGAGAGAGAGAGAGGCAAACCTGTCTCTCAAGAGAAGACAGGCTATGTGCACATTGCCCACAAAAGGAGGTGGAAACTGAGCTGCACTTCCCAACCTCCTGCCAAATGTATGACCATATTAGAGACACATATTTCACTGAGATTACACAGACCCACAAAGAATTAGAAAACAAATCCAATATTGATAAACTCACATGTCTATTGGGTGAAATAACACAGTGTTCAATCACAGCAGCAACATTTGTGACCTGTTGCCACAAGAAAAGGGCAACCAGTGAAGAACAAACACCATTGTAAATACAACCCATATTTATGTGTATTTATAAAGCCTTAAAATCGAATTGAATTGAATTGAACTGAGAGAGAGAGAGAGAGAGAGAGAGAGAGAGAGAGAGAGAGAGAGAGAGAGAGAGAGAGAGAGAGAGAGAGAGAGAGAGAGAGAGAGAGAGAGAGAGAGAGAGAGAGAGAGAGAGAGTAATTTATCTCTCAGGAAGATACAGCACTAAATCTCCCAGACACCCCTAGGGCCTGAGCCTGCAGCAGAGGTGAAGGGAGGAGCCTGTCTTGACTGGGCTTCGATTGGGGGGAGAAGAGCCAAGGGAGATGGGTGGTGGTGCTGGATTCAATGTTGACTCCAGAGTGGTATACTACAAATCTAGATAGAGGAGTTAGCGAGCTAACTTTGGTCAACTCTAAGTTCATCTCGGGGTAATGGTGACACAAAAGGGCCTCACCTTTTAGCTAAGTACATTTCTATTGCAACAAATCCTTCAGAACTCACCTGCTTTGGGGCAGGCTAACTCAGGGCTAACTCCACTTTTCCTGAATGAAGTGTTTGAGCCATGATTTGAGGAGAAATTAAATTAGATGCCCTCCCTCACGCAAAGAGTGCATCATCATCCCTTCATTCTCCGGACCATATTTGAGGAAGATAACTGATTAAATATTTGATTAATCATATGTTCTTGTGTGTTAAAAATAGTAATATTCAAAAACATACCACAAGACGGCACATTTAATATCCCATTTCACACCATAGCCTGCTGAATTTTCAGGTTGTAATTATTATAATAATTTGGTGGGTGCTTATATTTGTCCTATTTCACACAAATACAAGTGTGTATTCCGATGTATGTGTGAATTGGAAATGTTTCTTTGCACTCACAACTCCCCATGAGACACCCTCGGAGAGTGGGGTCATGGCCAAGGTCTGCCACCATTAAACGGTGACCCTGGAGCAGTGGTTCCCAAACTTTTTATAGTTCCGTACCCCTTCAAACATTCAACCTCTAGCTGCGTACCCCCTCTAGCACCAGGGTCAGTGCACTCTCAAATCTTTTTTTGCCATCATTGTAAGCCTGCCACAAACACCCTATATGATAGATTTCTTAAACATAAGAATGAGTGTGAGTCTTTGTCACAACCATGCTCGTGGGAAGTGATAAAGAGCTCTTATAGGACCAGGGCACAAATAATAATATAATAATAATCAATAATTTTGCTCTTTATTTCACCATCTTACAGGGCTCCCGGGTGGCGCAGCAGTCTAAGCCAATACATCTCAATGCAAGAGGCATCACTGCAGTACCTGGTTTGAATCCAGGCTGCATCACATCCGGCTGTGATTGGGAGTCCCATAGGGTGGCGCACAATTGGCCCAGCGTCGTCCGGGATAGAGCGTCATTGTAAATAGGATTTTGTTCTTAACTGACTTGCCTAGTTAAAGCAAGGCCCCTGAACTCTCATGTATTTTCTGCACTATGCAATGATATGTAATGCTTTTACAACATACAGAAGCTCGCTGGTTTTCAAGGTGCAAAGTTTTTTAAAATTGAGAGACAAGATTAATTTTCACTTGTCTGACCGCTTGCATGATGATGAGTTTCTCACACAACTGGTGATGTTTTTTCTGGCCTGAATGATCTTAATCTAGGATTACAGGGACTCTCCACAACTATATTCAATGTCTGAGACAAAATTGAGGCTATGATTAAGAAATTGAAGCTCTTCTCTCTCTGCATTAACAAGGACAACACACAGGTCTTTCCATCATTGTATGATTTTTTTGTGTGAAAATGAACTCAAGCTTACAGACAATGTCAAATGTGATATAGCGAAGCACCTGAGTGAGTTGGCTGTGCAATTACGCAGGTACTTTCCCGAACCGGATGACACAAACAACTGGATTCGTTATCCCTTTCATGCCCTGCCTCCAGTCCACTTGCCGATATCTGAACAAGAGAGCCTCATCGAAATCGCAACAAGCAGTTCTGTGAAAATGTAATTTAATCAGAAGCCACTGCCAGATTTCTGGATTGGGCTGCGCTCAGAGTATCCTGCCTTCGCAAATTGCGCTGTTAATACACTGATGCCCTTTGTGAGAGTGGATTCTCGGCCCTCACTAGCATGAAAACTCAATACAGGCACAGACTGTGTGTAGAAAATGATTTAAGACTGAGACTATCTGAGACTATCTCCAATACAACCCAGTTATGTGTTATGAGTTATGTGCATCATTTCAAGCACACCCTTCTCATTAACCTGTGGTGAGTTATTCACAATTTTCAATGAACAAATAAGGTTTTATATGTGTGTAACCTTTATTTAACAAAGTTAACAATTTTCACTGTAGTGTCCAAGACGTCTTTCAAACGTCTTTGGCAGCAAGAGCCTATAGGTGGATGCTGCAGTGTACCCAAGTGGCTTCGGGAGCAACTGCTTGCACGCGCGTTACCACTCCACTATGTCTCCCTGTCATGGCTTTAGCGCCATCAGTACAGATACTACCATGAGCAGCAGCTACATTTGGCTACATAAAGACTGTTAGTGGAATTCGGTAAAGAGAGTAATGGTTAATGTGATTGTATGTTAATTATTTGACTAGGCTACCTGTATTTTACATTGTGTTGTTATTTCGCTGAACACTAGATGGTTTAATTTTAATTGTGGCAGTGAAACGAGGCTATACGGCGAGAGAAAAAAACTCACCCAAATGTATAGCCGCGTTGGAAAATATAAATGGACTGTTTGAAAATGTGAAGAATTTTATATATATCTTTTTTTTTAAATGTGAATCATATTTTTATTTGGCGTACCCCCAATGACATTGCCGTTTGGTAATACCTGCCCTGGAGGAATTAGGCTTAAGTGCCTTCCTCAAGGGCACATCGACAGATTTTTCACCGTGTCGGCTCAGCATTCGAACAAGCAACTTTTCAGGTACTGGAATAACTTTTCTTTCATTTTTATTTCGGCAATTCTTTTTATGTGGCACTAACTCTCCCATGGATTGATGTTTCAAAATTATCTCAATGAAGAGTTTGGGGTTTGACTAACCACGTGCGACATAAATGGGCTGTTACAAGCCCAGCTCGAGCAGTTAGCAGTGTGTGCACAATTAATATCTACATTCGTAACATGGATAAAGCCCGAGCTGGAATGTGAAGCTAACTGAAGCAGCTATTGAAATAAAAAAAGCCTGAGTACATCTAGCTAGATTCGTTTAATACCCCTCAGGACAATGTTCTGTAGGCAAACGTTGTGGAACGTTGCAGCAGATATAAATGCCATGAATAGAGCTAACACAATTCCTTATTCTACATGTCAGAGAGGCATGTTTGTTCTACATATTTCTGTCTGAATGTTACACAACGTTCTGCCTTCCTGAACATACCCCACTACTTCATTTAAGCCTGCCCTGAATTCATTATATCACAGTCAGCACCGCACCATGCTTGCCTTGGCCTGAGGAAACCTATACATTTGTCTGGATTGGTGGACATCTGCCATGTTTGAGTCACAGGCCAAGGAGCTGTTATAGTAGATGATAAAACCACAGAAACCATAATTTACAACTATACAATACAGATGGCATCGTATATGCTAGATTTCAATATTTGCCACAACCCAAAAAGAAGACAGGTAGAGTAGAGCTTGGATACAGAATAACAGAATTGTGAATGTACTTGAAAGGAGCATTTCATTCGGCTTAACTAGTGTCACCAATTGAAAAAACACACCCTTCCAGCATACTGTGATGGTGTGTGTGTGTGTGTGTGTGTGTGTGTGTGTGTGTGTGTGTGTGTGTGTGTGTGTGTGTGTGTGTGTGTGTGTGTGTGTGTGTGTGTGTGTGTGTGTGTGTGTGTGTGTGTGTGTGTGTGTGTGTGTGTGTGTGTGTGTGTTACAACTATGATATGTGGTTGTCTCACCCAGCTATCTTAATGCACTAATGAATCCACTAATTGTAAGTCACTCTGGATACGAGTGTCTGCTAAATTACTCAAATGTAAGTGACTAGGTACTTTTTTGTTTGTATCTACAGTACCTTCGGAAAGTATTCAGACCCCTTGATTTTTACACATTTTGTTACGTTAAAGCCATCTTCTAAAATGTATTCTATAGTTTTTTTCCCTCATCAATCTACACACAATATCCAATAATAACAAAGCAAAAACTGTTTTCTAGACATTTTTGCAAATGTATTAAAATAAAAAAAAATGGAAATATCACTTTTACATATATTATATTATTCAGTATTCAGTATTCAGAACTCAATACTTTGTTGAAGCACCTTTGGCAGAGATTACAGCCTCAGTCTTCTTGATTACAGATTACAGTCTTCTTGAGTATGATGCTAAAAGCTTATTTGGGAAGTTTCTCTCATTCGTCTCTGCAGATCCTCTCAAGCTCTGTCAGGTTGGATGGGGAGCGTCACTGCACAGCTATTTTCAGGTCTCTCCAGAGATGTTCGATCGGGTTAAAACCAAAGACATTCAGAGACTTGTCCCAAAGCCACTCCTGCGTTGTCTTGGCTGAGTGCTTAAGGTTTTTGTCCTGTTGGAAGGTGAACCTTCGTTCCAGTCTGAGGTCCTAAGTGCTCTGGAGCAGGTTTTCATCAAGGATCTCTCTGTACTTTGCTCTGTTCATCTTTGCCTCGATCCTGACTAGTCTCCCAGTCCCTGCCACTGAAAAACATCCCCACAGCATGATGCTGCCACCACCATGCTTCACAATAGAGATGGTGCCAGGTTTCCTCCAGACGTGATGCTTGGCATTCAGGCCAAAGAGCCCGAATGCCAACACACCGCACTAACATAGCAGACCTATACTTTTTAAAATGGGTCTGGCTAAAGGCCTACTGCAGAAATATTCTATGCAGCAGAGCGGTTTGACATTGTTCTATATTAGTTGTTTACTTAAACAGTTCTTTAAAAACGTATAGTTTCACCAGACAAAAGCTGCTGCTCACGCAGTACTGTCAGCAGAAATAGGCATGCCCCGAGCAGCATTGTAAAACAAGTACTTAAAATAATTTCCCCACAACAATAAAACATTTCTGAGTTGGCTCGTAGCCATCCCACCAGAACTGTGCCTGTGGTTACTGAGCTGGAGAAGCAGCAACAAGGACATTGTAGAAGAAAAACAATAAAATACATATTTATAGGCTGATTTCTACCCCCATAAAATGTTTAAATGACAGCATGTTACAATGAACAAATATTAAAACAGATTTAATTCCTTTTATAGCACTCTTTCTGACTCAAAGTGTACAGTAAATGAGACAGTTGAAATGCTTGAATGACTCTCTACAGTAATGAAGTAATGAAGACAAAGGCAGATGACTGTGGTCAAGACTCAATCCATCCATTATAATCTTTATCTCCAAGC
Source organism: Salvelinus alpinus (assembly GCF_045679555.1). NCBI lineage: Eukaryota > Metazoa > Chordata > Actinopteri > Salmoniformes > Salmonidae > Salvelinus > Salvelinus alpinus. The sequence goes on from NC_092090.1 coordinate 28,113,153, forward strand.
AATCTCCTTTCACTACACAATGTAACCTACAAACTGCGTATACAGTATGTTCAATAATATGAATGGAACATACAGTTGAAGTCGAAAGTTTACGTACACCGTAGCCAAATACATTTAAACTCAGTTTTTCACAATTCCTGACATTTAATCATAGTAAAAATTCCCTGTCTTAGGTCAGTTCGGATCACCACTTTATTTTAAGAATGTGAAATGTCAGAATAATAGTAGAGAGAACGATTTATTTCAGCTTTTATTTCTTTCATCACATTCCCAGTGGGTCAGAAGTTTACATACATTCAATTAGAATTTGGTAGCATTGCCTTTACATTGTTTAATTTGGGTCAAACGTTTTCCACAAGCTTTCCACAATAAGTTGGCCTTCCACAAGCTTCCCACAATAAGTTGGATGAATTTTGGCCCATTCCTCCTGACAGAGCTGGTGTAACTGAGTCAGGTTTGTTGGCCTCCTTGCTCACACACGCTTTTTCAGTTCTGCCCACACATTTCCTATAGGATTGAGGTCAGGGCTTTGTGATGGCCACTCCAATACCTTGACTTTGTTGTCCTTAATCCATTTTGCCACAACTTTGTAAGTATGCTTGGGGTCATTGTCCATTTGGAAGACCCATTTGCGACCAAGCTTTAACTTCCTGACTGATGTCTTGAGATATTGCTTCAATATATCCACATAATTTTCCATCCGCATGATGCCATCTATTTTCTAAAGTGCACCAGTCCCTCCTGCAGCAAAGCACCCCCACAACATGATGCTGCCACCCCCGTGCTTCACGGTTGGGATGGTGTTCTTCGGCTTACAAGCCTCCCCCTTTTTCCTCCAAACATAACGATGGTCATTATGGCCAAACAGTTCAAATCAAATACATTTATATAGCCCTTCTTACATCAGCTGATATCTCAAAGTGCTGTACAGAAACTCAGCCTAAAACCCCAAACAGCAAGCAATGCAGGTGTAGAAGCACGGTGGCTAGGAGAAATTCCCTAGAAAGGCCAAAACCTAGGAAGAAACCTAGAGAGGAACCAGGCTATGAGGGGTGGCCAGTCCTCTTCTGGCTGTGCCGAGTGGAGATTATAACAGAACATGGCCAAGATGTTCAAATGTTCATAAATGACCAGCATGGTCAAATAATAATAATCACAGTAGTTGTCGAGGGTGCAGCAAGTCAGCACCTCAGGTGTAAATGTCAGTTGGCTTTTCATAGCCGATCATTAAGAGTATCTCTACCGCTCCTGCTGTCTCTAGAGAGTTGAAAACAGCAGGTCTGGGACAGGTAGCACGTCCGGTGAACAGGTCAGGGTTCCATAGCTGCAGGCAGAACAGTTGAAACTGGAGCAGCAGCACGGCCAGGTGGACTGGGGACAGCAAGGAGTCATCATGCCAGGTAGTCCTGAGGCATGGTCCTAGGGCTCAGGTCCTCCGAGAGAGAGAAAGAAAGAGAGAAAGAGAGAATTAGAGAGAGCATACTTAAATTCACACAGGACACCGGATAAGACAGGAGAAGTACTCCAGATATAACAAACTGACCCTAGCCCCCCGACACATAAACTACTGCAGCATAAATACTGGAGGCTGAGACAGGAGGGGTCAGGAGACACTGTGGCCCCATCCGATGATACCTCCGGACAGGGCCAAACAGGAAGGATATAACCCCACCCACTTTGCCAAAGCACAGCCCCCACACCACTAGAGGGATATCTTCAACCACCAACTTACCATCCTGAGACAAGGCCGAGTATAGCCCACAAAGATCTCCACCACGGCACAACCCAAGGGGGGGCGCCAACCCAGACAGGAAGATCACGTCAGTAACTCAACCCACTCAAGTGACGCACCCCTCCTAGGGACGGCATGAAAGAGCACCAGTAAGCCAGTGACATTTTTCAAGAGAGGCTTTATTACTGTCACTTTTAGTGAGTTTGGTACACATCCGGTGGATAGAGAGCCGTTATTATGTTCAACATAGGAGGGCCAAGCACAGGAAGCAGCTCTTTCAGTAGTTTAGTTGGAATAGGGTCCAGTATGCAGCTTGAAGGTTTAAAGGCCATGATTATTTTCATCATTGTGTCAAGAGATATAGTACTAAAACACTTAAGTGTCTCTCTTGATCCTAGGTCCTGGCAGAGTTGTGCAGACTCAGGACAACTGAGCTTTGGAGGAATACGCAGATTTAAAGAGGAGTCCGTAATTTGCTTTCTAATGATCATGATCTTTTCCTCAAAGAAGTTCATGAAATTATTACTGCTGAAGTGAAAGCCATCCTCACTTGGGGAATGCTGCTTTTTAGTTAGCTTTGCGACAGTATCAAAAAGAAATTTCGGATTGTTATTATTTTCCTCAATTAAGTTGGAAAAATAGGATGATCGAGCAGCAGTGAGGGCTCTTCGAAACTGCACGGTACTGTCTTTCCAAGCTAGTCGGAAGACTTCCAGTTTGCTGTGACGCCATTTCCGTTCCAGTTTTCTGGAAGCTTGCTTCAGAGCTCGGGTATTTTCTGTATACCAGGGAGCTAGTTTCTTATGACAAATGTTTTTAGTTTTTAGGGGTGCAACTGCATCTAGGGTATTGCGCAAGGTTAAATTGAGTTCCTCAGTTAGGTGGTTAACTGATTTTTGTCCTCTGACGTCCTTGGGTAGGCAGAAGGAGTCTGGAAGGGCATCAAGGAATCTTTGTGTTGTCTGAGAATTTATAGCATGACTTTTGATGCTCCTTGGTTGGGGTCTGAGCAGATTATTTGTTGCGATTGCGAACGTAATAAAATGGTGGTCCGATAGTCCAGGATTATGAGGAAAAACATTAAGATCCACAACATTTATTCCATGGGACAAAACTAGGTCCAGAGTATGACTGTGACAGTGAGTAGGTCCAGAGACATGTTGGACAAAACCCACTGAGTCGATGAAAGCCTCTTGGAGTGGGTCTGTGGACTTTTCCATGTGAATATTAAAATCACCAAAAATTTGAATATTATCTGCTATGACTAGAAAGTCCAATAGGAACTCAGTGAGGAACGCTGTATATGGCCGAGGAGGCCTGTAAACAGTAGCTATGAAAAGTGATTGAGTAGGCTGCATAGATTTCATGACTAGAAGCTCAAAAGATGAAAACGTCATTTTATTTTTTTGTAAATTGAAATTTGCTATCGTAAATGTTAGCAACACCTCCGCCTTTGCGGGATGCACTGGGGATATGGTCAGTTCTACTTTTGTTTCATCAGACCAGAGAACATTTCTCCAAAAAGTACGAACTTTGTCCCCATGTGCAATTGCAAACTGTGTCTGGCTTTTTTTATGGCGGTTTTGGAGCAGTGGCTTCTTCCTTGCTGAGCGGCCTTTCAGGTTATGTCGATATAGGACTCGTTTTACTGTGGATATACAGTGGGGCAAAAAAGTATTTAGTCAGCCACCAATTGTGCAAGTTCTCCCACTTAAAAAGATGAGAGAGGCCTGTAATCTTCATCATAGGTACACTTCAACTATGACAGACAAAATGAGAAAAGAAAATCCAGAAAATCACATTGTAGGATTTTTAATAAATTTATTTGCAAATTATGGTGGAAAATAAGTATTTGGTCAATAACAAAAGTTTATCTCAATACTTTGTTATATACCCTTTGTTGGCAATGACAGAGGTCAAACGTTTTCTGTAAGTCTTCACAAGGTTTTCACACACTGTTGCTGGTATTTTGGCCCATTCCTCCATGCAGATCTCCTCTAGAGCAGTGATGTTTTGGGGCTGTTGCTGGGCAACACGGACTTTCAACTCCCTCCAAAGATTTTCTATGGGGTTGAGATCTGGAGACTGGCTAGGCCACTCCAGGATCTTGAAATGCTTCTTACGAAGCCACTCCTTCGTTGCCCGGGCGGTGTGTTTGGGATCATTGTCATGCTGAAAGACCCAGCCACGTTTCATCTTCAATGCCCTTGCTGATGGAAGGAGGTTTTCACTCAAAATCTCACGATACATGGCCCCATTCATTCTTTCCTTTACACGGATCAGTCCTCCTGGTCCCTTTGCAGAAAAACAGCCCCAAAGCATGATGTTTCCACCCCCATGCTTCACAGTAGGTATGGTGTTCTTTGGATGCAACTCAGCATTCTTTGTCCTCCAAACACGACGAGTTGAGTTTTTACCAAAAAGTTCTATTTTGGTTTCATCTGACCATATGACATTCTCCCAATCTTCTTCTGGATCATCCAAATGCTCTCTAGCAAACTTCAGACGGGCCTGGACATGTACTGGCTTAAGCAGGGGGACACGTCTGGCACTGCAGGATTTGAGTCCCTGGCGGCGTAGTGTGTTACTGATGGTAGGCTTTGTTACTTTGGTCCCAGCTCTCTGCAGGTCATTCACTAGGTCCCCCCGTGTGGTTCTGGGATTTTTGCTCACCGTTCTTGTGATCATTTTGACTCCACGGGTTGAGATCTTGCGTGGAGCCCCAGATCGAGGGAGATTATCAGTGGTCTTGTATGTCTTCCATTTCCTAATAATTGCTCCCACAGTTGATTTCTTCAAACCAAGCTGCTTACCTATTGCAGATTCAGTCTTCCCAGCCTGGTGCAGGTCTACAATTTTGTTTCTGGTGTCCTTTGACAGCTCTTTGGTCTTGGCCATAGTGGAGTTTGGAGTGTGACTGTTTGAGGTTGTGGACAGGTGTCTTTTATACTGATAACAAGTTCAAACAGGTGCCATTAATACAGGTAACGAGTGGAGGACAGAGGAGCCTCTTAAAGAAGAAGTTACAGGTCTGTGAGAGCCAGAAATCTTGCTTGTTTGTAGGTGACCAAATACTTATTTTCCACCATAATTTGCAAATAAATTCATAAAAAATCCTACAATGTGATTTTCTGGATTTTTTTTCTAATTTTGTCTGTCATAGTTGAAGTGTACCTATGATGAAAATTACAGGCCTCTCTCATCTTTTTAAGTGGGAGAACCTGCACAATTGGTGGCTGACTAAATACTTTTTTGCCCCACTGTAGATACCTTTGTATATATGTGTGAGCACTGACCAGGGGCAGGTGTAAGGGTCTATGCTGCGTCTAGAACAGGGAAGGACTGGGACTTTGTCCTGTGCAGCCAGGAGGAAATCTCTGCTTCCTCCAGGAGCCGATCAAACACTCTCCCCCAGTTCCTCCCTGTCCATTTCCTTCTCAGTTCCCCTCTGTCTCTGTTCCTGTCCGTCCCAGCCCTGTACTCCTGAAATGTTCCACAGATGTCTGCCACTCCACCTCCCTGAGTTAGCGTGCCCACTGCCTACTTTTCTTTCCACAATGCAGCGGTGCTGAGTTTACAACTACATTCAAGGACATGTTGCTGGCTGGACCTGAACAATGAGCAGAAAACATCCTGTAACACACATGCACACACACAATGGCATGCGCGCGCACACACACACACACCCCAGCAGCATCTGTTTGACTGTCTCTAGTCTTTCACTGCAGGCGCCAGCCTGAATAGAGCACACACACACACATACACACACAAGTACACACACACGCAAGTACACACACAAGTACACACACACACACACACACACACACACACACACACACACACACACACACACACACACACACACACACACACACACACACACACACACACACACACACACACACACACACACACACACACACACACACACACACTGCCGCTGCTTAGGGAAGGAAAAACACAGATCTAAGTCATTAAACAAACATTCAGACTATTTATGACTTTCACTCTTCACCTTTGTTATTGTTCATATTATTTAGTGTTTCCTCCAGGGAATCCAAATACCACCAACTTAGCACTTCAGGCCCTCAACTGTTCCTGGCTCTGAAGTCAAGCATCGAAGATAGTAGTGTAGTTGTGAGCAGGGCTGGCTACAATACTTGAGGGTTCAAATGTTAACCTATTCCCTACCTCCATCCCAGTTGATTAGCTGGTAAAATGGCACCACTAACTCTGAACTGTTAACACGGTTACTTTTGGTCACCAAATTGTATTAGTCATATGTACGGGATACGCATGGTATACAAGTATAATACAGGAAGGCACAATTATAGTCCAATATTTACGTGTATTGGGGAAGGGGGAAGGGGGGATGGGGGGCAGTGTATTAACTGAGCAGTATAATAAGAGTCTGGTAGAAGCAGTTGTGATGTGTGTAGCATGAATGTATCTGTGTGTGTGTATGTCTGTGAGTGTGTGCATGAGAAGTGTGCATGTGTGCTAGGTGTGGAGAATCAGAGCAGGTGGTCAGTCCAGTTCAAGTGTTCAGCAGTCTGGTGGCTGGTAGATAGAAACTGTCTTTGAGCCTGTTGGTATCAGACCTCATGTTACCCTCCCCCTGATGGTAAGGAAGGCTGGGGTGTGTGGGGTCCTTGATGATACTGTGTTCCTTCCTCAGGCACCGTTTCAAGTAGATGTCCTGGACGGGTGGGAGCACGGTCCCAGTGATGTACTGGACTGTCTTCACCAGCCGCTGGTGGGCCTTGCGGTCATGGATGGAGCAATTCCCTTACCAAGACAAGTTTCACTGCACTTTCCATTATTTGGACGTGAATGTGATTTGACAATTATCATTATTGTAAAAAACATCTATTTAGCTACACTTACCAAATATCAACCATTATGATGGGACTCGGGCTTCTCAGGATATTGTAGAGAGAGGATCCCTTTGAGTCTTAATGAAAGAAGCGGGTGATCCAGTGATCCGTTACATGAGATGTTTTTTAAACACTGAGTGAACTGACCCCTGAAGCAGGGTCACTGCATGATGCCCTGATGTCCAGCAAGCATGGCTCCACACTGCTCCACCCTCTCTTCTCCTGTGAGATGGGCAGTTGGATCCACACAATAAGACAATTCATCTCCCTAATGAAGTTATGGGTAAAGCTGTAGGGGGGGGGGGTCTGGCAGGCAGGCCTGGCTGGGTAAAGCTGTGCTGGGTCCCCTTTGTCCAGGCCTTAAATGAAGAAGGGGCTGAGGTTGGGGGTTTGGGTATGGACAATGAATGGGGGATGGGGGTCCAGTCTGTGAGGCCAATGATGTCATCTTACTTACCGCCAGCTAGGCTTTTTGTTGTGCTCTGGGAAAATGTTGCACACTGCGGAGAGCAGAGCACACTGGTGGATATCAGTTGATTGGAATGAAACAATCCCATATGAAATGCTGCTGCCGAAGGGGAGGTGGCTTCTGTTCTCTGCTCCAAGACAGTGAAGGGAGAGAGATGGGAAGTGAGACTAGACATGGAGGAAAGAGAGAGGGAGAGAGAGACCAAAACAAATTACTTGACACATTGGAAAGAATTAACAAAAAATCAGAGCAAACTAGAATGCTATTTGGCCCAAAACAGAGAGTACACAGTTGCAGAATACCTGAGCACTGTCACTGACCCAAAATGAAGGAAAGCTTTAACTATGTACAGACTCAGTGAGCATAGCCTTGCTATTGAGAAAGGTGGCCGTAGGCAGACCTGGCTCTCAAGAGAAGACAGGCTATGTGCTCACTGCCCACAAAATGAGGTGGAAACTGAGCTGCACTTCCTAACCTCCTGCCCAATTTATGACCATATTAGAGACATATATTTCCCTGAGATTGCACAGTCCCACAAAGAATTCGAAAACAAATCCAATTTTGATAAACTCCTATATCTACTGGGTGAAATACTACAGTGTGCCATCAAAGCAGCAAGATTTGTGACCTGTTTGTGACCTGCCACAAGAAAAGGGAATCCAGTGAAGAAGAAACACCATTGTAAATACAACCCATATTTATGTTTCTTTATTTTCCCTGTTTTACTTTAACTATTTACACATCGTTATAACACTGTATATAAACATAATGATGTTTGAAATGTGGCGGGAGATTAGGGGAGAGGTAGGAGGAGACTAAGAGGGAAGAGAATGGGGCCGAGACAGGGAAAGGAAAAGGGGTGGGAAAATGAAAGTGGCAGATATTGTTCTCTCTGGACTCTGCACAATCCTCAGTTAGCTTTTTACCTGACATGGTAATATGACATTAATGGATTCACAATGTCAAGGACATTTCTAAAACCTCATGCTTATTGGACTCATTCCAGACATGGAGATCGCCCATCTCAAAAGACTGGACATCGACAAGGGTATTCTAAAGTAGATCTTAATGGAGTCCGCCTGGTTCTCTCTGAAGCAGTGATGCTGTCCAGCTCCTCCCAGCTGAGGAGAGGTGGGCCGGGTCAGGGCCGTACCAGGGGCCTCTAACCCTGCCAGTCTCCCCCGCATGTTGGGAGACATCTGGACAGTGTATGGGTCTCAACACCACCCTCCATGCTTTAACTCAACAGCCTTTACAATCACCTGTGAAAACACAGTGTGTACCAGCTACTTACTTCACACTACAGTTACTTCACCCACTTAGTCTTATCAGAGTGAACGCATCGCCATGCCTGTGGACCAGGATTATACATGCAAGCTGTTGGATGGTTTCAATTAACCTCTTTACTAAATCCCTGTTTCTAAATCCCTGTTTCTAACTAACTTGCTGTTACATTGACGTATTGTAACGCTGCGTACTGTTGTGGAAAACTCAATCCAAAGATTAGGCAGAGACTAATTTATAATTAGAATAGTGAATCTTTAATACATACAATCTGCTGCAAGGTAGATCCCTCTCTGATCGCAGTCAGGGAAGGAGCACGAAGAATAAACGGTTACATGTCCCTTATATAGTGGGAGGTAACAATACAATCATATTGTTTCACAACAGTTATTTTATACAAGCATCAGTTCCAGAACACAATGGCCGTGTGTTAGAGTGCAGACACGCAGACATACCATACTATGACATGCATTACATCACAGTTCAACACAGAGCAGAGCATACACATGAGCAGTTACAACAGCTCACCCCAATTCTGCCACAACAATACTAAAGAAATGTAGCTTTACACCACCTACAGTGATTTACGGGAAGCTCTGGTCTAAATAGATTCAACAATGGTTTTCAATCTCAACTCTGGTATTCCTTTCTCTTTGTACTGTAAACCAATTTGCTCTGCCTGTGCATGAAGTGTTCATCTTAATGACAATGCCAAAATGTGTTAATATCCACCACATCATCACTAGCTGTAGGAAACTGTTGGTTTGATATCTGATGTTCTTGACAGCCAGGTATTTACAGGGCGTCTCATTTCATCTGTAGCATGTTTTATCTACCGTATCAACATTTATGCTTGATGTCCTGTATAAACTGAAAGAACCATGACTTCCCAATGTTAGTGGAGCTTAATCCATGATTAAGAATGTTCTCTGCCCTCAGTACAAATTTCCCCCTATCTGTAATCTGAGGAATGCTTTTTAAAACATTGCAGAGCTCCAAAAATAAAATGAGACGAAAGAATTCAGCCAAGACGAAGAATGTAATGTATACAGTATAACGGACTCGAAAAACAAAATGATGGGAGACAAAAATGCAAGAATGCAAGGGTCTTTTTTAATGGTTATGTTTTGACCATTGTATTTTGATGGCTTCTCATGGTGTATTTCATTACACAGGACAACCAGAACTGCCCAAGGTTTCAAGTACAGAACAAACAGACAGACAGGCCTGCCCTATGATTCTCACGCATCCTATTCCCAGGATAGTGCGCTACTTTTGATCCAAGCCCTATGGGCCCTGGTCTAAAGTAGTGCATCACGTATGGAATAGTGTGTCATTTGGGACGCAGTCACAGACACTGAGAGCAAAGATAACACATGTGAAGAGCATTAATCCCATGGTTTTACTGTACTGCTGCTCAATCCTGACCTGTCCTATTTCAGCTCATCCTACATTCCCCATATCTAATCAGAACTCCCTAATACCACTGCACGCTACAGACAATATTCTGTAATGCCTGGCTCGGTATATTGTAGATGTCCTATATTTGAGAGGCATTGAGTGTTGTTAGAGGACCACATGAATTTCTCTCAGCCTGCCTGTCTGCCTGTTGGACTCAGACCTGAACCTACTGGTGGGACTCGTCGGCGGTTTGTTTTCTCTTGGTCTCAGGTTTTTCCTCCTGGTTTCATAACAGTTTGAAGTTTTTCCCGTCGAGAAGTCGAGGAGGTAGTCCTAGTGCAGGGTCATAATTGGAAGCAGACCCAATGGGCCCCAGCCCCAGCCAAGGTGCCTCCCCTGTGATGTCAGTGTTGGCTCTGCCGTGGAAAGAGGATGGAGGGATGAAGGGGAGGATAGAGGGGCGTGGTGGGGGAAACGTGCGGTGAACCGGAATGTCTGAAAGACTGCAGCAGGTCTCTAGTAGGCCACAGCCACAGCAGACGTAGCAGCACAACCTCCCCTCAGAGAGCTATGGAAACGAGAGCAAAAGGGGGAATCACACACACACAAACACTATCACGTCAGATACCTACAGCGAGAAAATAAAAAACGTCCCTCGTTCAGAACTCATAAAGGGGAACTGCAGATGTGTATCAAAGGTAATTACAGTGCAAGTCAATATTATGATTATACTGCTGCTCACAAGGTCATTGGGTCAGGCCTGCCTCATTCTCATTATGAAATATCCTCTCTTCCTGCTGATTCAGTTAAATAGAGGATGATTATAACAGGCCCTCTATTAATTTATGTTATATTTCAATGTGACAGCTAATTATCCATCGTTCTATTTATCTCATCAAAGCCAAGTCAGTTGTGTTTAGCCTTTGTGGAAGCCCTTTGAGCACTAAGTAATAACAAGGCTGCCTTTTGTGTTGTGTTTTGTTTTTGAGGTCTCTACGATTTAAAATGTAAATGCTCCTCATTAAGCGCTTTGCTCCATCCTGGTAAAACACAAACTGCTCTGTACCACCCAGCGCTGCCATGACCCATTTCACTGCAAGCAGGACATTTGCATGAAAGGACTGTGGAACTCGATGCCAAAATAAACATCAATTATAGCTGTCATCCACCATCAAAACAGCTGCAGCTTTGAACACCCCAGAGCAGCGGGCTTCAAACGCAGGCCGCCTTTAAAGAACTATTTCACATATACCAAAGGCCTGGCTGAAATTAGACCAGCATAGGTTAGAGCGAAAATCACCCCTGCAAATGAACTCAGACACCATGGAAAATTCAACAAACTCCAACTGCAAATCCTTCCTTATAGCGACAGGTCACCTTGTTTGTGATACGACAACTTGTACATTTCTTAAGAAACATAATTAACGAAGAAGGACCTATGGCTAGCTAATGGTGTTTTAGTGTAAATAACTGATGTGCTAACTGGTCTAGATTTCACACGTCAAAGCAAATAGGAGCAGAAACTTCCCTCAAAGCAAATGAAAGGAAATATGTATTTTCTCTCTCAAGTTTTATCCCCCTAGAGAACAGAGTCTGAAGTTGAACCACTGGTCAAGAGTGTTTTTGGGGTCTGATAGTAATCCATTATGGCTTCTTTTCTCCTGTTAATTTGCTCATGCAATGCCCAAACAGTGCTCCCATCTGCCATGTCTCGTTACTGCTGCAGCCAGTTCAGAATTAGGCTGATACACTGTTAATATTTCACATTATGCATAAAGAAGGTGACAGAGGAGGGAATGGAATAAGTACAGGAGAGTTGTGTTTCTACAAGGACGTCATGTGAGAGAGCAGACAGAAAGAGGGAGGGAAGGAGAAAGTGTCAAGAAATGAGAGTGTTGGTCAATGTACATAATTAGCAGGATCTAGTCAGATTTCATTTGACAACGTTATTCGGTATCTGATATATCAAAAATGTCCGCCTATGGTTCAGTCCAATCAATTACAAAGGATCAATTATGAAGATGAGCTGTAAATATGTTCGCACAAAATAACACTGTCTATGGCTTATTGCATATGTCAACTGAGCTCAAAGTATCTTCTGTTCAAGGGTGCTCAGGATGTGATGCATCAACAGAAGAGTAAAACATCAGGGCCCTGAACTGACCACCATATCAGCTCTGAGAGCAGGCAACAATTCTCTCTCAGTCTGGTCCTTCCTTTCACACATTAACACACACACACACACACACACCATGAGTGGTGTTGAGTACATTCATATTCAAAAGACCAAAATAAACATTGGTTTTGTCGCTGTATTTCATTTGGAAAAGTAAAGCAGACTGGGCCCTGGAGTCTTTCTCCAAACACTGGAAGGTAAACACATTTCTTGCCTCGCTAGACACAAGGGAGATCACCAACTAAATTATCAAATTAACACTGTCAGTAGAAAGTGGAAGAAGAAGGGGGGGAAATACTTCAGACTTTCTGCTTTGAAGCTGGCGTTCTTTTGGAGGGATCTTCTCTGCAAAATGTTAATCTACCCTCCATATTGCAGATTAGCTTCCCCTCTCTGCAAAATGTGACTGTTCTCAGATGGTCAAGGTAATTCTGGCCCACTTAGGCAGCTTTGATCCAAAACCCCTTTTCACAGATCCTCCACACAAGAGTTCAAACTGATTTTGTCATTGCCGACCACAGCCCTCCCTCTCACTAAGATTCAGACTAGAAGCTAAACTCTTCCAAGCTGCCAGCAGAGTTAAAAGCACTTTCTAATGCTGACGATCAGTGTGGATGACTAGCCGCTAATGGATGGATCTCTCTCTCTCTCTCTCTCTCTCTCTCTCTCTCTCTCTCTCTCTCTCTCTCTCTCTCTCTCTCTCTCTCTCTCTCTCTCTCTCTCTCTCTCTCTCTCTCTCTCTCTCTCTCCTCTCTCTCCTCTCTCTCTCTCTCTCCTCTCTCTCCTCTCTCTCCTCTCTCGGGCTGAGACTCAGAACAACAGTGCTTTACCGTAGCTTTGTAGCCATTGACTAACGCAACTATGGGACAGCAACAAAGCAACGCACAGTAGTCACTCTAGTGGAGCGATGGCATAGGGAGGGATGGTGATTAAAGAACTGGATAACAAGACTAAACCACAATATAGAGAGTAAAGACTAAGCTGTCTATGCATCTCAAAAATAATCTCAACCCCACCACTTCTCTTTTCAGAAACCTGCTCCCTGTCATTGTGCTTCACTTAAAAATGTGCTACCACCACTGTCAACTTAATTCAGGAAATTGTTCCCACCCTGCCTCAGTTAACTTAAAGCCCTCTCAACTGATTGAAAACCTAACTGGAGAAACCTGTTCTGTTCTCACTCAGTCCATTTCACCTTGGTACCTGTGACAACTTAATCTGGTAAGGTTGTCCAGTTTATTCTCTCTATATTCAACTCCTGACTAAATAAACAATAGCAAAGTAATTTATCCAAAAGGGATCTATCGTACTGGGGAAGTGTTGCTTTAATGAAGCCATTTGTCATCATCTAAATAACCCACACACCATAGCCTAAGTGCTGTTAGTTAATTGATTCATTCAACAGCTGTTGCACGGACAATTCTCTAGACTTCAAATTCTTTGGGCCCTCAGTTTGGCAGCTTCTTTGACAAGAAAGAGCCCAGTAAGGCAGCAGGGTCAGTTCCCACAGTGTTGCCTTGCTTCTACCCTGGACCACGTCTGTCTCTCCCTGAGAGAGGAATGTTCCCAGCTCCTCAGTGAAGGAAGCACCATGCTTTCAACTGCTTTCAACTTCCACACAAATATGCAAGAAATCTGCAAAGAATTCATGATTGTCCTCTGGGTCACATTTGCACATTTATGGCTAATGAAACCATTTTCAGCCGTGCTTTTCGCTTGGTCTTTGGAGTGCAGCCCTAATTGTAATTAATTGATTCCTAACACAACTGTATGGCAATTAAAACATTTCTTGGGAAGAATTGAATGAATGAGGCTGCCAACATGTTCTGCATTTATATCATAACCTTCACTTGAACAGAAAGCTGAATTTGTGATGTCTCACCATAGAGACTTCTCATTAGCAGAAAATGTGTCGAGTTGTTATTAATTATGGAAAATTTCCGGCCCTAATTTCCCTCATTCGCCTGAATAACAACAATGAAGACAAAAGACAGGCCACTTTATTTCACTTAAGTTGTTAATGGTAAAACTCCTTAGACATTTGTTTGGAGTGTAAATAAGTGTCCATTCAACATTGTTCTCTTTCTTTAGTTTCGGAAAAATATATATTTTTTAATTACTTTAATGCTAATGTCTAGCTTAATTGGCATTAGAAAAATTGCTCTGGCATGCTGAGGGGCTCTAAGATTAGCCAGAAGAGAAAGAACAAGATAAAGCCTTCAAAAGGCCCATTTCTGAGGAATTATGGTTTCCTTTGAACATCTTCCAAGTTTTAAATACATTAAAAGCCTGTTGGCATACATGTAAATTAAGCAGTACTAAAGCGTGCCAAAGAATTCATGGTGAATCAGGACCAAGGGTGCCGAGGACAAATGCAGGAGGAGAGCGGGCAGGAATCCTCTCTTTCTGTCCCTTTCTTCCCCCTGTCTGCTCTATCCCTCTCTCTACCTCTCTCCCTCTCCCACTCCATCCCTTCATCCATGGGCCAAGTGGCTTAGCATATGAAAAGAAGAACAGTTTGGTCTGGAGCTCCCTGAGCAGCAAAGAGAGCCGGCCCATCGTCCTGCTCGGTCTGTCCAAGACCAATGATGGAGCGTAGCACCACACAAAGCCCAGTTTAGCACCACTGAGGGACCTGTGAGGGATACCCCTGATTGCTGAGGTCAGTGCACGGAGGGACAGACCTGGTTATGCCAGTGGCATATAGTCAATGTAAACTCAGCAAAAAAAGAAACATCCCTTTTTCTGAACCCTGTCTTTCAAAGATAATTCATAAAAATCCAAATAACTTCACAGATCTTCATTGTAAAGGGTTTAAACACTGTTTCCCATGCTTGTTCAATGAACCATAAACAATTAATGAATATGCACTTGTGAAACGGTCGTTAAGACACTAACAGCTTACAGGCGGTAGGCAATTAAGGTCACAGTTTTGAAAACTTAGGACACTAAAGAGGCCTGTCTACTGACTCTGAAAAATACCAAAAGAAGATGCCCAGGGTCCCTGCTCATCTGCGTGAACATGCCTTAGGCATGCTGCAAGGAGGCATGAGGACTGCAAATAAGGCCAGGGCAATAAATTGCAATATCCATACAGTGAGACGCCTAAGACAGCGCTACAGGGAGACAGGACGATCAGCTGTCCGTCCTCGCAGTGGCAGACCACGTGTAACAACACCTAAACAGGATTAGTACATCCGAACATCACACCTGTGGGACAGGTACAGGATGGCAACAACAACTGCCCGAGTTACACCAGGAACGCACAATCCCTCCATCAGTGCTCAGACTGTCCGCAATAGGCTGAGAGAGGCTGGACTGAGGGCTTGTAGGCCTGTTGTAAGGCAGGTCCTCACCAGACATCACCGGCAACAACGTTGCCTATGGGCACAAACCCACCGTCGCTGGACCAGACAGGACTGGCAAAAAGTGCTCTTCACTGACGTGTCACGGTTTTGTCTCACCAGGGGTGATGGTCGGATTCGCGTTTATCGTCGAAGGAATGAGCGTTACACCGAGGCCTGTACTCTGGAGCGGGATCGATTTGGAGGTGGAGGGTCCGTCATGGTCTGGGACGGTTTGTCACAGCATCATCGGACTGAGCTTGTTGTCATTGCAGGCAATCTCAACGCTGTGTGTTACAGGGAAGACATCCTCCTCCCTCATATGGTACCCTCCCTGCAGGCTCATCCAGACATGACCCACCAGCATGACAATGCCACCAGCCATACTGCTTGTTCTGTGCATGATTTCCTTCAAGACAGGAATGTCAGTGTTCTGCCATGGCCAGAGAAGAGCCCGGATCTCAATCCCATTGAGCACGTCTGGGACCTGTTGGTTCGGAGGGTGAGGGCTAGGGCCATTCCCCCCAAAAAAATGTCCGGGAACTTGCAGGTGTCTTGGTGGAAGAGTGGGGTAACATCTCACAGCAAGAACTGGCAAATCTGGTGCAGTCCATGAGGAGGAGATGCACAGCAGTACTCAATGCACCAGATACTGACTGTTACTTTTGATTTTTACCCCCCCCCCCCCCTTGTTCAGGGACACATTATTCAATTTCTGTTAGTCAGTCACATGTCTGTGGAACTTGTTCAGTTTATGTCTCAGTTGTTGAATCTTGTTATGTTCATACAAATATTTACATGCTGAAAAGAAACGCAGTTGACAGTGAGAGGACGTTTCTTTTATTGCTGAGTTAGTAGTAGCTTATGTAGTAGACAACATGTTACGCTTATTCCCACCACAGTTACTTCAATTATGAATTTCTGGGCATTCGACCATTGGAAGATAGGGTACATCTACTAAATGCAACACATTTACAGTAGGCCTATCATTAAAACTGCACATACTAGAGAGGAATGCGTGAATACCCCTGAATTCTATCACCTGCATGGCTTTGGTCCAGTTGAGTGTGATCAACAGAGATACATACACACAACACACTACATACACACACACACCAGCTGTTGGGTATAATCCACTGAGACCCACATTCACACACAGGGCAATTCAAAACCTTATCTGAGGCTTTGTGGTGCTCCTGGATCCCGGTGTGAACATGCGGAGGAAAGACATCCATCAGTGTCGAACAGACCTGGGTTCAAATACTACTCAAAATTATTTCAAATATGTTGTAATCTGGGCTTCAATTAGCTTCCCCGGCTCAATGGAACCAATAGAGCAGTCGCAAGAAAGAAAACCCTGAACATCTTTCACTACAGGCAGAATAGGTCAAACCCTACAAGTTTTTGAAAGATTTCAAATAGTATTTGAACCCAGGTCTGGTGTGCTAGCATGTGTTCCAATGCGCTTCAGATTCTTCAGATTGAGCTGTGAGTGCTGATGTCATGGGGCGTGATATTGTGTTACCCTATCAGGGTGTGTACTCAAGAGCCAGAAATCCCTGTGGTGTTCAGGGTACTCAGAACTTTGGTGGCTTTAACACTTAGGCCACCACAATACCACCTCCATGCTAATTTCGGCATGATAATAGCAAACAGGCAAGTACAGTTGAAGTCGGAAGTTTACATACACCTTAGCCAAATACATTTAAACTCCGTTTTTCACAATTCCTTACATTTAATTCTAGTAAAAATTCCCTGTCTTAGGTCAGTTAGGATCACCACCTTATTTTAAGAATGTGAAATGTCAGAACAACAGTAGAGAGAATTATTTATTTCAGCTTTTATTACTTTCATCACATTCTCAGTGAGTCAGAAGTTTACATACACTCAATTAGTATTTGGTAGCATTGCCTTTAAATTGTTTAACTTGGGTCAAATGTTGTGGGTAGCCCTCCACAAGCTTCCCACAATAAGTTGGGTGAATTTTGGCCTATTCCTCCCGACAGAGCTGGTGTAACTGAGTCAGGTTTGTATGCCTCCTTGCTCGCACACAAATTTCTATAGGATTGAGGTCAGGGGCTTTGTGATGGCCACTCCAATACCTTGACTTTGTTGTCCTTAAAAACTTCTTGTCAATAGGGGGGCGCTGTTTTCACTTTGGGAAAAATCGTGCCCAATTTAAACGGCCTTGTACTCTATTCTAGATCATACAATATGCATATTATTATTACTATTGGATAGAAAACACTCAAGTTTCTAAAACGGTTTGAATTATATCTGTGAGTAAAACAGAACTCATTTGGCAGCAAACTTCCAGACAGGAAGTGAAAATTCTGAAAATGGGGCTCTGTGTCAGGGCCTGCCTATTCAACTGGCTTATATTTATCGATATACATGCACTTCATACGCCTTCCACTAGATGTCAACAGGCAGTGGAAGGTGGAATGGGGTGTCTAGCTTGATCTGAGGTCGAACAAGAGCTTTTGGAGTGACAGGTCTGCCATTTTGTCAGTTTTCCAAGGCGCGCGAAGGAGCTCCACATTGTCTTCTGAAAAGCGTTCGGTTTACACGGCGAATATCTCCGGCTCTGATTTTATTTGATACATATTAGAAAAACATCATAAAGTAGGTTTTTTCAACCAAGTTTTATCAGTTTATTCAACGTTTATTGGGACTTTTGGAGTTTTCCGTTCTTTGCGCCAAGAGAGGATGGGAATGTTAGCAACCTTGGCTAGCATTGTGGCGCAAATACGACAGAAGAAATGTACATTCTAAAACCAAACAACGATTTATTCTGGACCAAGGACTCCTTGTACAACATTCTGATGGAAGCTCATCAAAAGTAAGAAAACATTTATGATGTTATTTCGTATTTCTGTGGAATATGTAGAATCCAACAGGGCGGAGAATATGTGAGCGCTGTCTCACAATAATGTATTTTGTATGTTGAGGTAAAGTTATTTTTAAAAATCTAACACAGCGGTTGCATTAAGAACCAGTGTATCTTTCATTTGCCATACAACAAGTATTTTTATGTAAAGTTTATGATGAGTTCTTTGGTCAGATTAGGTGAGTGTCCAAAATATCTCCGGACATTCTGGGAAAATGTTGCTACGTATTCACAATGTATAACCACGATTTGCAGCTCTAAATATGCACATTTTCGAACAAAACATAAATGTATTGTATAACTTGATGTTATAAGACTGTCATCTGATGAAGTTGTCCAAAGGTTAGTGATTAATTTTATATTTATTGCTGTTTTTTGCGAAAGCTACCTTTGCGGTGAATAAATGCGGTTGTGTGTTTGGCTATTGTGGTAAGCTAATATAATTCTATATTGTGTTTTCGCTGTAAAACACTTAAAAAATCGGAAATATTGGCTGGATTCACAAGATGTTTATCTTTCATTTGCTGTACACCATGTATTTTTCATAAATGTTTTATGATGAGTATTTTAGTATTTCACGTTGCTCTCTGTAATTATTCTGGCTGCTTTGATGCTATTTTTTATGGTGGCTGCAATGTAAAACTATGATTTATACCTCAAATATGCACATTTTCGAACAAAACATAAATGTATTGTATAACATGTTATAAGACTGTCATCTGATGAAGTTGTTTCTTGGTTAGTGACTAATTATATCTCTATTTTGTCGGTTTTGTGAAAGCTACCTATGCGGTGGAAACATGGTGAAAATATGCGGTTGTGTGTTTGGCTATTGTGGTTAGCTAATATAAATACATATTGTGTTTTCGCTGTAAAACATTTTAAAAATCGAAAATGATGGCTGGATTCACAAGATGTTTATCTTTCATTTGCTGTATTGGACTTGTGATTTCATGAAAATTATATTATATGATATCCCTGTCCCGTTAGGCTAGGCTATGCTAGTCAGCTTTTTTGATGGGGAGGATCCCGGATCCGGGATGGGTATCACTGAAAGGTTAAGCCATTTTGCCACAACTTTGGAAGTATGCTTGGGGTCATTGTCCATTTGGAAGACACATTTGTGACCAAGCTTTACCTTCCTGACTGATGTCTTGAGATGTTGCTTCAATATATCCACATAATATTAATTCCTCATGATGCCATCTATTTTGTGAAGTGCACCAGTCCCTCCTGCAGCAAAGCACCCCAACAACATGATGCTGCCACCCCCGTGCTTCACGGTTGGGATGGTGTTCTTCGGCTTGCAAGCTTCCCCCTTTTTCCTCCAATCATAACGATTGGAGGAAAAAGATGGTCATTATGGCCAAACAGTTATATTTTTGTTTCATCAGACCAGAGGACATTTCTCAAAAAAGTATGATCTTTGTCCTCATGTGCAGTTGCAAACCGTAGTCTGGCTTTTCAGGTTATGTCGATATAGGACTCGTTTTACTGTGTATTTAGATACTTTTGTACCTGTTTCCTCCAGCATCTTCACAAGGTCCTTTGCTGTTGTTCTGGGATTGATTTGCACTTTTCGCACCAAAGTACGTTCATCTCTAGGAGACAGAGACAGCGTCTCCTTCCTGAGTGGTATGACGGCTGCGTGGTCCCATGGTGTTTATACTTGCGTAATACTGTTTGTACAGATGAATGTGGTACCTTCAGGCGTTTGGAAATTGCTGAACCAAGGATGAACCAGACATGTGGAGGTCTACAATTCTTTTTCTGAGGTCTTGGCTGATTTCTTTTGATTTTCACATGATGTCAAGCAAAGAGGCACTGAGTTTGAAGGTAGGCCTTGAAATACATCCACAGGTACACCTCCAATTGACTCAAATTATGTCAATTAGCCTATCAGAAGCTTCTAAAGCCATGACCACTTTTTCTGGAATTTTCCAAGCTGTTTAAAGGCACAGTCAACTTAGTGTATGTAAACTTCTGACCCACTGGAATTGTGATACAGTGAATAACAAGTTAAATAATCTGTCTGTAAACAATTGTTGGAAAAATGACTTGTGTCATGCACAAAGTAAATGTCCTAACCAACTTGCCAAAACTATACTTTGTTAACAAGTAATTTGTGGAGTTGTTGAAAAACGAGTTTTAATGACTCCAACCTAAGTGTATGTAAACTTCCGACTTCAACTGTACATGAGTGGGGAGAAAGAAAGCATTCCCTAAGTGATTGGGTTGTTAGCTGAATTGTGTTGACTAATATGTTCCTCGGTAGGTGATTGGTTAACTTAATAGTCCATTAGTTACAGAAGTGTTGTGTATAATTAAGTAGAGTGAGTTTGTCAAACATTATCTTCCCCTATCACTTGCCAATGTCAAAGTTGTTGCAGGGAGATAAAGGTATAAGTTACTTCTTGGCTAATAGTTGAATATGCTGATGACAGAGAGATTGAACGTCCACATTTATGTTCTCCACTGTGCTTGATCAAATGATCTATTTTCCGTCCATCTCGAGACGAATAGTGACTTGAAAGCTCCAGAATCTTCAAGAGGCTGAAGGACTTCATTTAAAGTTAAGAAGATTTAGATCAAAAGGTTGGAGAAAAAAACATTGAAACCCTCTGAAAAAACGTGGCCCTCACCAGTTTTAAGCTGTGCAAGTTCACAGCCATAGCAGGACACGGTCCATTCCTTCACAGCTTCAGGGAGATGAAAGGGGATTTTGTTCGCTGGCTGAGGCTGTGATTCGAGGCTAAGGCGCAGCGACGTCTAAAGAATGCCTGGCAAAGTTTGTTTTCTGAAAAACCTCAGAGATGCTTTTTGAAGTCCCCCACCATTAGAAGCGAAGCGAGCCGAGAGAATTTGTACAATGTTAATTACTTTGGCTTGCTGTGATTCAGAGCTCAGAGCTGGGACCGCCATTGTGTTAGCTGAGCTGTTTGAGACCAGGGGGACGAAAGGGGGATGATGACAGAGAAGCCTCGCTTTGTTGGAACACTTGATCAACAAGCGCCCTAAAAACTGTAAACACCACAATCAACTCCTCCATGTGTATCTAAATGTGATAATATATTTTTGGAGGGAGAATAGAAGAGCCCACACTAAACAATTGTTATGTTGTGTATCCCACTCTACCACCTGGTGAGAGACAATAGAGGACCGACTGAGCCTCTCCTGGCATCCCTTGTGTGTCCCTCACCAAATTCTCATTTTGGTTACCGTCATAGCAACTCAGGAGCCGCATAGAAGAGAAAGTGTTCCTCTATTCTTGTGGGAAAGTGAGGTCACCTGTAAAGTAGCCTACAGACAGTATTATAGAATATGTAGCAGTTGGATTATAGAACTCTGTCTGCAGATGATGGATATTGCTAACGGTTCCCCAGAGACCTTTAATGATTAGGTTAGCCAGCTGTACAAACTGATGTTATGTGAAATGTGAGAGCCATATTAATGATCTGCAAGAAAAGGTGGTGCATGTGTACAGAGGGACATTTTGTAAAGAGGGACATTTTGTAAAGAGGGACTGTAGCCTGTGTTTGAGAGAACATTTTGCGAAGACTGAGTTCAATCACTTTTGATGCTGCCTGGCTCTGGGAGAAATCTCACATTTCTAAAATTCCGGAGCCTTAGATCAGTCTGACAGAGTATCTGTTTGAAATTAATCTGTCAAATAACTTTTCCACACAAAACTGAAACCATGAGCTTCTATTGTACAGTCTTTCTGATGTAAATCTCAAAGTGTTTCCATGGTGATGAGAGGGGCTCTTTTATACTTGTGTGAAATAACTTCTTAGACATTTCCAAATAAACAATAATAGGAAACAATATTTTAATCACGTTTGTGTTCATGTCTACACATCAGAAAAGCCTGTAATTGTGATTGTTGCGGTTTATTTCAGCCGTACAAATGCAAATGCAGATCACTTTAATTGACACAGTGTTTCATCTTCAAACTACCCATGACAATCAGCCGATTCAAGAGTATAATAATGACATAAACAACACATTTGAAAGGCCTTTGCTGTGATTCTGTAGAATGTCTCAAACTCCATTATCAGAGAGTACACAGCTTCCCTGTGATGAGAGCACCCCAGACTCAGGCCGTCTGCTGGGAAGGCAGGAGGTAAGATTACAGCAACGTGGCCTTTGAGCTTCCGGGCCGGCACTCTCCAACACAACATAACATTTTTTACAGAGCTAATTAACCAGGCATTCACTTAGAGACGTCTTTCGCCAGGTTGGCTTTGTAGTTGTGTGGAATTACAAACTCCCGCCCCTAAGGAGACCGAGACCGGTTTCACAATAGATCTGTTCAGAGTTCAAAGTCCCGATGTTGTTAACTATAAACTGGATCAATCCCCAGATGACTTCTGTTCCCAAAACAAAACAGGCACCAAATCTGGGAGGAACCAAGAATTATAGGAGACAGTGTCAGTGTTGAAGGAATGGGGAAGTTGGGCTACAGTGTTGTTCTGCATAGTCATCTGTCACCCCTTTTCCTCCCCGGAAAGGTTGTGTTGAAATGTTGGCGTGACTCTTGAGATTCACATAAGGGGTTGGGAGTGTCCTGTGGTGTTTTAACATGAGGAAGTTACTCCTCGACTGCTGTCCATCCTTACTCAGGATCAAACACTGCATGGGAACAGCAGTTAATGGCAGTTGGGAACTGCCTCCTCTCCTGGACTCACTCTCTGCACTGGGTGTCACCCAATCCAAGGACATACAGTACCTCTTCAAGCAGACACTGTGCCATCCTTGTTCTATAATATAAAATGATGCTGCAGATTGCTGCATCTGACATCTCTCTCCCCTCTTTAATCTGTGAAATATGGTTTTCCACAATCCCATTTGAAGTTGGCGCTATCACTGTGCGAGCTTGGAGTTCCTTCCTGGAACATGTTGACAAAAGAGGTACAGTGTTGATGGCCTTCCTATCCACCTCCACCCTCTACCACCCCTGGGCTCAACTCAGTCAGTAGAGACTGCAGCGTTGCATGTTCTATTACAGCGCACCCAGCACCCGGCAGCACCCGGCAATTTAGAGCCACACGCTAGTGCTAAGAGAGCTGAAACAGAGCTGGGACTTAATCAAGATGATGGCTGAGAAAAGGGACATCTGGAAGCATTCTGACAGACAGGCTACCAATGTGGCAGAATGCATCGGGGGAGCTGATTACTGAAGCACTTTACTCAGGAACAGTGGCTGAACTCTATGGGGCGGAAGTTTTCACAGTCATGCATGCACAACCAGGGTTGAGGAATAACCCATTACATGTAAGGGATTATTTTTTTAAACTGTAATCTGTTACATTACTAGAAAAAATATTGTAATCAGATTACAGATACTTTTGAAAAACTAGATGATTACTAGTAAGTTTGTTTATGTGTAACTCTGTGTTGCTGTTTGTGTCGCACTGCTTTGCTTTATCTTGGCCAGGTCACAGTTGTAAATGAGAACTTGTTCTCAACTGGCCTATCTGGTTAAACCAAGGTGAAATTAGGATTACTTTTGAATTCAGAAAGGATGTTTGCGTAAAACATCTTTGACACTTCTCTGTTTTCTCCATGACATTCAAATCAGCATTGAAAAAAGGCGGAAGTTTAAGTTTGTTCCAGCTGAGCGAGTCTGACCACAGGTCAGAGACCACTATGATGGACAGATCACGGGAAAAGAGCAGGAATAGGGTTTTGTAGGCTATGGTCCAAGCTATGTCTTCCAATGGTGCGACTGCTGTTGGCATCCAAAGATTATCCAACTTGAATAAACGCTTAGAGGTAAGATGACAGCAGTGGTGAAGTCTACGGAGATACGGACATTAGTTATTATTGATATCTACATAGCGCATTGATGTGAATCACACTGCTGCTCTCTCATTTAGCTATTTGTGCCTTATGGATTGTGGTTGTTGTGGATGGCTGTTCACAAATCTAAATGTGTATTTGAACCCAATAACGGTTGAATTCAAGAAGTTTAACCTGTCTAGGACAGGGGTTCCTCTAGCGCCACTCCTCCCACATTCCACTGAAAAGGCAGAGCGCGAAATTCAAAATATATATTTTTTTAATATTTAACTTTCACACATTAACAAGTCCAATACAGCTAATGAAAGATAAACATCTTGTGAATCCAGCCAACATGTCCGATTTTTTAAATGTTTTACAGCGAAAACACCACGTATATTTATGTTAGCTCACCACCAAATACAAATATAAAAGCACAGACATTTTTCACAGCACAGGTAGCATGCACAAAACCAACCAAACTAACCAAGAACCAACCAAACTAACCAAGAAACAACTTCATCAGATGACAGTCTTATAACATGTTATTCAATAAATCTATGTTTTGTTCGGAAAATGTGCATATTTGAGGTATAAATCATAGTTTTACATGGCAGCTACAATCGGAAATAGCACCGAAGCAGCTAGAACAATTACAGAGACCAAATTGAAATACCTAAATACTCATCATAAAACATTTATGAAAAATACATGGTGTACAGCAAATTAAAGACAAACATCTTGTGAATCCAGCCAATATTTCCGATTCTTTAAGTGTTTTACAGCGAAAACACAATATAGCATTATATTAGCTTACTACAATAGCCAACCACACAACAGCATTGATTCGTTAGGCACGTTAGCATAGCGAATAAACCAGCAAAAGATATACATTTTTTCACTAACCTTCTCAAACTCCATCAGATGACAGTCCTATAACATCATATTACACAATACATATATGGTTTGTTCGAAAATGTGCATATTTAGAGCTGAAATCCATGGTTATACATTGGGAAAACTTAGCATCTTTTTCCCAGAATGTCCGGATAAATTTCTGACACTCACCTATTCTAATCAAATAACTATTCATAGACTTTACTAAAAAATACATGTTGGACAGCAAATTAAAGATAGCTTAGTTCTTAATGCAATCGCCGTGTTAGAATTCTAAAAATAACTTCATTACGACATGCAGCTTACGTTATGGCGTGAGAGCGCCCAAAATCTGGGCGCAAACTAATAGTACACATGTTCGACAGATATATGAAATAACATCATAAATGGGTCCTACTTTTGATGATCAAGGGGTCCTTCGTCCAGAACAATCGTTGTTTGGTTTTAGAACGGCCTTTTTCCCTCTCGATTTAGCAAGCAAAACTTGCCAAGTGGCGCGAAGCTCTCCATCGTCAACAAACTCAGAGAACGGAACACGCCAAAACTCCCGAAAAAAATTCAATAATCTGATTAAACTATATTGAAAAAACATACTTTACGATGATATTGTCACATTTATCAAATAAAATCAAAGCCGGAGATATTACACGTCTATAGGGAAAGCTTTTCAGAAGCCAAAGCTGATGTCCATCCCGCGTCATCCTGAACAGAGGAAATTGGGGTCCTGTCATTCCAAGAGGCCTCTTTTCACCATAGAAATACCTATACACTCCATTTCACCTCTCACAGCCTATTGACATCTAGTGGAAGGCGTATGAAGTGCATGTATAGTCATAAATCTCAAGCAAAATGATAGGGAGGGCCTGGAACAGAGCCTCGATTTGAGATTTTTCACTTTCTGACTGGAAGTTTGCTGCAAAATGAGTTCTGTTTTACTCACAGATATAATTCAAACGGTTTTAGAAACTTGAGTGTTTTCTATCCAATAGTAATAATAATATGCATATTGTACGAGCAAGAATAGAGTACGAGGCCGTTTAAATTGGGCACGATTTTTCCCCAAAGTGAAAATAGCGCCCTCTATCCTCAACAGGTTTTAAGCTGCATATCAATCATTGTTTTTGAAACCAGTGTACAGCCAGTGAAAAATGTGCTCTTGCAACAGTTGCATAGAGCGGATCCCAGCCTATGGAATAAAAGTGGGGCTTTTATTGCTCAATCTAATTAATGCTGATAAAAAATCCATAGGCGGGCCTCCCGGATGGCGCAGTGGTCTAGGGCACTGCATCGCAGCGCTAGCTGCGCCACCAGAGACTCTGGGTTCGCGCCCAGGCTCTGTCGCAGCCGGCCGCGACCGGGAGGTCCGTGGGGCGACGCACAATTGGCCTAGCGTCGTCCGGGTTAGGGAGGGTTTGGCCGGTAGGGATATCCTTGTCTCGTCGCGCACCAGCGACTCCTGTGGCGGGCCGGGTGCAGTGAGCGCTAACCAAGGGAGCCAGGTGCGCGGTGTTTCCTCCGACACATTGGTGCGGCTGGCTTCCGGGTTGGAAGCGCGCTGTGTTAAGAAGCAGTGCGGCTTGGTTGGGTTGTGTTTAGGAGGGCGCATGGATTTCGACCTTCGTCTCTCCCGAGCCCGTACGGGAGTTATAGCGATGAGACAAGATAGTAATTACTAGCAATTGGATACCACGAAAATTGGGGAGAAAAGGGGGTAAAATAAAAATATTTTAAAAAATTAAAAATCCATAGGGCTAATGTACACATGCTCAAACTTGCGCAGTTTTGATAGACTTAAAGGGGCAATCTGTAGTTGCTATATCCATTTTGGATTTATAAATTGAATATATTAATATAAAGATATAATTTAATCATAATATTATTATATGTAGTAGAAAGTGATGGGTTAGAAGAAGCCTACATAACCAACACATAAAGTAGAATTTAACATCCATGTATGTCCAGCTATGTAAACTTTAACATTGATTTATCCTACAATAGATGTCGTTCAACTGGTAACATACATTTTTGACTTCTTCTAATGCCTCTTCAGAGGAAAGTAATCTAAAAGGAACTGAATTAAATCAGATTACGTTACTGAGTTTGGGTAATCCAAAAGTTATGTTACTGATTACAATTTTGACAGGTAACTAGTAACTGTAACAGACTACATTTAGAAAGTAACCTGACTAACCGTGTGCACCAACCACATGGTTTTGTTTTCTATGGCAGAGAGAAGGATGGGCCAAAGTTAGGAAGTTAGGAATAATGTATTTATTGTATCTCATGATGGTGGTGGTAGTGTGTAAAGATCTACAGTATTTGTGTTTTTATCTTCCTATGTGCAAAACAAAATAAAATGTTTGCAATGGCCATCTCAGTCTCCGGACTTTAACCCTATTGAAAATCTGTTGTTTGAATTGAAGAGGGCAGTCCATAAGCGCAGACGAAGGACATCAAGGATCTGAAAAGATTCTGTATGGAGGATTGGTCTAAGATCCCTTCTATACAGTGCATTCGGAAAGTATTCAGACCCCTTGGCTTTTTCCACATTTTGTTACGTTACAGCCTTATTCTAAAATGTATTAAATCGTTTTTTTCTTCTCTTCAACCTACAAACAATAGCCCATAATGACAAAGCAAAAACAGGTTTTTAGAAATTTTGCATAAGTATTCAGACCCTTTACTCAGTACTTTGTTGACGCACCTTTGGCAGCAATTACAGCCTTGAGTCTTCTTGAGTATGACGCTACAAGCTTGGCACACCTGTATTTGGGGAGTTTCTCCCATTCTTCTCTGCAGATCCTCTCAAGCTCTGTCTGGTTGGATTGGGAGCGTTGCTGCACAGCTATTTTCAGGTTTCTCCAGAGATGTTTGATTGGATTCAAGTCCGGGCTCTGGCTGGGCCACTCAAGGACATTCAGAGACATGTCCTGAAGCCACTCCTGCGTTGTCTTGGCTGTGTGCTTAGGGTCGTTGCCCTGTTGGAAGGTGAACCGTCACCCCAGTCTGAGGTCCTAAGTGCTCTGGAGCAGGTTTTCTTTAAGGATCTCTCTGTACTTTGCGCCGTTCATCTTTGCCTCAATCCTGACTAGTCTCCCAATCCCTGCCGCTGAAAAACATCCCCACCGCATGATGCTGCTACCGCCAATCTTCACCGTAGGGATGGTGCCAGGTTTCCTCCAGACGTGACGCTTGGCATTCGGGCCAAAGAGTTTAATCTTGGTTTCATCAGACCAGGGAATCTTGTTTCTCATGGTTTGAGAGTCCTTTAGGTGCCTTTTGGCAAACTCCAAGCAGGCTGTCATGTGCCTTTTACTGAGGAGTGGCTTCCGTCTGGCCACTCTATCATGAAGGCCTGATTGGTAGAGTGCTGCAGAGATGGTTGTCCTTCTGGAAGGTTCTCCCATCTCCACAGAGAAACTCTAGAGCTCTGTCAGAGGGACCATCGGGTTCTTTGTCACCTCCCTGACCAAGGCCCTTCTCCCCGATTGCTCAGTTTGGCCAGGTGGACAGCTCTAGGAAGAGTCTTGGTGGTTCCAATCTTCTTCCATTTAAGAATGATGGAGGCTACTGTGTTCTTAGGGAACTTCAATGCTACAGAAAATGTTTGGTACCCTTCCCCAGATCTGTGCCTCTACACAATCCTGTCTCGGAGCTCTACGGACAATTCCTTCGACCTCATGGCTTGGTTTTTGCTCTGTCAACTGTGGGACCTTATATAGACAGGTGTGTGCCTTTCCAAATAATGTCCAATCAATTGAATTTACCGCAGGTGGACTCCAATCGAGTTGTAGAAACATCTCAAGGATGATCATTGGAAACAGGATGCACCTAAGCTTGATTTCGAGTCTCATAGCAAAGGGTCTGAATACTTATGTAAATAAGGTATGTCACTTTGTAATTATGGGGTATTGTGTGTAAATTGATGAGGAAAAACACAAATTTAATACATTTTAGAATAAGGCTGTAACCTAACAAAATGTGGAAAAAGTCAAGGGGTCTCAGTACTTTCTGAAAGCATTGTATGTACATATCTACCTCAATTACCTTGTAACCCTGCACATCCTGACTCGGTACTGGTACCCCATGTATATAGCCAAGTTATTGTTAGTCATTGTGTATTTATTCCTTGTGTTATTATTTTTCAATTATTTCTCTTTTTCTATCTCTACATTGTTGGAATGGCCCGTAAGTAAGCATTTCACTGTTAGTCTACACCTGTTGTTTACGAAGCATGTGTCAAATAAAATTTTATTTTATTTGTTCTCCAATCTCATGAAACATTTTAGAAAAAGGATCAGTATGGTTATCCTGGCAAAGGGAGGGTTCTGGAGTATTGAAAACAGGGGATCCAATATTTATTACTTGTTAAACAAAATCTCTTTCTCTGAGCAATTGTATATGTATAAAATAAAAAATTGCATATAATATAGTCCAGTATGTTTATTATTTATTTTATACAATGTTTTTTGCTAATCTTTATCAAGGGTTCTAATAATTCCGGACCCCACTGTATATTTGATCCCAGAGGATAGATGTGGTCTTTTGTCTGGAACTCTGGGTGCAGTATATATCAGAGCTGGGACTCAAGGTGATTGCTGAGAAAATGCATGGGGGAGTTGATTATGGATTACTGAATCACTTTACTGAGGAACTGCATGGGGAGGAAGTTTTCCCAGTCCATTACGCAAGCACCACATTGTTCTGTTTTACACTCTTATAAAAAAAGGGTTCCAAAAGGGTTCTTCAGCTGTCCCCATAGGTGAACCCTTTTTGGTCCCAGGTAGAACCATTTTGGGTTCCATGTAGGGGTTTTACATGGAACCCAAAAGGGTTCTACCTGGAACCAAAAGGGTTCTTCAAAGGGTTCTCCTATGGGGACAGCCAAATAACCCTTTAAGGTTCTAGATAGCACCTTCTTTGCTAAGAGTGTATGGTAGAGAGAAGGATGGGCTAAGGTTATGAAATTAAGAACAATGGATTTATCGTATACAATGACGGTGGTGGTAGTGTGTTAAGATCTACAGTATTTGTGAGAACTTGTGTTTTTATCTGCCTATGTGCACAGGACATTGGCCAGCTCCGTCACATGGTGCATACATGGAGTGCTAAGGCGCACTGCCACAACATGAAAAGGTACAGTAGAAAGAGCAGAAATATATTAAGCAAATGATTTAACCATTTGTTTGGTCCATGTCCCCCCCTCCCAAATAAAGTCAATCAAATCAATCAAACCAGAGACCTCCAGGGACCATCCTAATGGGAGTTGATTGAGGGTAGATGAGATGAGTTCTCCTCAACCTACCCACCCACCGACACGCTCCAGCAGCCCTGCTCTTGTCTGTTGTTTTGACAGGAGAGACAGGGCTGCTATGACTCATTGTTGTCTGTTCAGGGTGACTACCCTGCAGTTTTAAAGTGCTTGCTTGGCTGGTTGATGGGTGGTTCAACCGCTGTCTCTCCCTCTGTGCTTGGCCTAGCTGTTTTTCTGCTCACTACATGCTTTTAGGAGATGTGAAATGAGTTACAAGAATTACTCACCCCCTCCATGGTCTCCTGCTGCCTGTCCTGCTCCATGCCATGTCAGAACTGGAACTGTCATGACTGCACAGCCAGGCACGACTCCAACACCATCATTCAATTTGCAGATGACACAACAGTGGTAGGCCTGATCACCGACAACAACGAGACAGCCTATAAGGAGGAGGTCAAAGACCTGGCCGTGTGGTGCCAGGACAACAACCTCTCCCTCAACGTGATCAAGACAAAGGAGATGATTGTGGACTACAGGAAAAAGAGGACCGACCACGTCCCCATTCTCATCGACGGGGCTACAGTGGAGCAGGTTGAGAGCTTCAAGTTCCTTGGTGTACACATCACCAACAAACTAACATGGTCCAAGCACACCAAGACAGTCGTGAAGCGGGCACGACAAAACCTGTCAGGAGACTGAAAATATTTGTCATGGGTCCTCAGATCCTCAAAAGGTTCTACAGCTGCACCATCGAGAGTACAAGGCACTACAGAGGGTAGTGCGAACGGCTTAGTACATCACTGGGGCCAAGCTTCCTGCCATCCAGCACCTCTATACCCGGCGGTGTCAGAGGAAGGCCCTAAAAATTGTCAGTTTCTACCCCCAAGCTATAAGACTCCTGAACATCTAGTCAAATGGCTACCCAGACTATTTGCATTGTCCACCCCCCCCCTCTCCACACCACTGCCACTCTCTGTTGTCATCTATTTATAGTCACTTTAATAACTCTACCTACATGTACATACTACCTCAAACTAACCGGTGCCCCCGCACATTGACCCTGTACCGGCACCCCCCTGTATATATTGAATTTTTTTACTGCTGCTCTTTAATTACTTGTTACTTTTATCACTTATTCTTGTCTGTATTTTTTGAAACTGCACTGTTGGTTAGGGGCTCGTAAGTAAGTATTTCACTGTAAGGTCTACACCTGTTGTAGTCGGCGCATGTGACTAATACAATTTGATTTGATTTGATTTGTCTAATAACGGAAAACCTCAAACTATTAGGCTACACCTTTCAAACCAAGACGTTTTTTCGCCAAATTTAGCATCCCACCAAACTTTTGCCGACTTTTATTTATATATGAAAATATATTTTCGGCGACAAAGCCTCTACCTTTATTTCCGCCAAACAACCTAGTCAAGATTGCGCTAAAGTTCTGCCTAGTTCTGCCTACGGCTTAGTATGTAATGTTGCCGTAATGCTGATGTGGCATTGGCACGCACTACGCTCTTAAACTCTTGAGAGTTGCTAGGCAGCGCCCGTTACTACTATCCACCTGGCTGTTCTAAACTTTGCGAGACATGTCACTTCACCCATCTCTTCGCATAGCCCACCACAGCCATGAATACACGTCACTGGTTAGGCTGCAATTACACTGTGGAAATGTTAGCTAAATTAAGGTGAGTGCTCTCATGATCATCTTGTCTAGTTGGCTCATTTAAAAGCACTGACCAGAACATTTTGCCAGCATGTTATGTAGTTGGTTAAATTAGGGTTCAAAATAAATAGCTTAACAAGTGGATTAGCCTAATTTGCTTTTCACTCAATGTGATTTTGTTTCAGCAGTGGTATTCAAACTTTTTCAGCCGGGACCCCATTTTTGCGGCCAGAATTTCTGGGGACCCCATTGTTTTCCCATGGATTTCTTGTGACCCGACCCCACCCTAAATCTAATTACATTCGTCTCATCAAAATAAAAAAAGAAACCAATAAATACATTTACTCAATAAAATTCTATCTTTCAAATTATCTTTCTCAAAAACGTTTGTATATTGTTCCATACAATAAT
Source organism: Salvelinus alpinus (assembly GCF_045679555.1). Classification (NCBI taxonomy): domain Eukaryota; kingdom Metazoa; phylum Chordata; class Actinopteri; order Salmoniformes; family Salmonidae; genus Salvelinus; species Salvelinus alpinus. Next base: position 28,145,332 of record NC_092090.1, read on the forward strand.
CCCTCCCACTGCAGTTCTCTTGCGCTAGGGTCACGACCCTGACTTTGAATACCACTGCCCTAAAGTATGTCTGTAAATGTATTTAGCCTTTATTTAACTAGGCATGTCAGTTAAGAACACATTTTTATTTACAGTGACGGCCTACCCCAGCCAAACCCTAACCCGGACGACGCTGGGCCAATTGTGTGCCACCCTATGGGACTCCCAATCATGGCCGGGTGGTTATACAGCCTGGAATCGACCAGGGTCTGTAAAGACGCCTCAAGCACTGCGATGCAGTGCCTTAGACCGCTGTGCCACTCGGGAGCGCAGCGGTGTAACTGCATTGTAATATAAAAGCAGTAAATGACTGTTAATATAACGCTTCTAGGATAATTACAATGCAGTTACACAGGCATAATAGCATTTTTAAGAAAAAGTTGTGCCAATACATATACGCATGTGCTTTATAATTCTATATTTACACAAGGAGGCTAGACTTCCCTTTTCAAGGAGTTATACAACAAAGTCCATTCTAGGTATTGTAACTTTGTATAATGAATCAAATGTCTACAAGCACTCATCCCTATGGGAACTGTTAATGACACATGGCCCCTCATTCCTCGTATGCACATTGCTGCTCTCTCTGGCTTTTCACATATTGAACACATCTGGAGAGCAGAGCGCTGCCAAGGCCAAACGGAATGAACAACAATTAGTCTTCTACTCATTGATGTCATTGTTTGAAGCCAGAGACAAAAAACAAAACCCCCTCAACCAAAAAGGTTTAAAAAAGGACAAAAGAGAAAATAAAGCAGATTTAGGTCCTTTGCTTTATTGATACAATCATTTATCATGTAGATAGGTGCTCAGGAATGTTTCCTTCTTTCAAGCAATTTTGTCATGTCCAATGTTCTTACTATGATTCTCTCGATAGCAAAGGGTTGACATTGATGATTGTGCAAATGTGCACTGTAGCCTCATCCACAGACAGACAGGTCTGCACGGCAAAACATTCCCCCTTTGTACTACCGCCCGCATGCATGTATTCCCAGAGTGTCCCAAGGACTAAACCTGTGGCTATAAATGATATTCCCAACAAATGCTTTACGATGTGTGATGCTTAGCGTTTAGGGGACACTATTAATGGTCTGGCCCTCTTTTGCATCAGTAAACTGATTTAAGCCATAGCAGGTGCCCCAGAGCACAGAGAGCACAGCAGAGTCACTGCACAAAGAGCGCTGCTGTCTCTGTCTGGGCTTTGTAGACAGGATATCCACAGATGTGGAGCCAGACCAGATGGCATGTACATCTGAGACAGAGCAGACCGCGGAGACACTGGAGACAGAGGAATAAAGAGACACAGAGATGGATGAGGGGACAAGGAGACAGAGAGAGTAGTGGGGGAAAGAGAGGGCCAGAGCTCAGGCCCAGACACATATGTGAGCGGAGCGCGCCGAGTCGGCAGCCATGTGAGGGTGACATTTAACTAGCCCCCGATTCTCTCGCTCCCCATTGACTCATTCTGCATAGCCTACAACATTCCTGCAGGCTATTGGGGACAATGGCTGCCTTCTCCTTTAGCCGGCATCAAAAGAACAGATGAATGCAGCCACACGATCGAGGGGCCCTCAGAAGTATAAAATAAAAATGTAATATCTGAATTATGTCCCTGTGGTGTGCTCCAGCCCTGGACGCTATTCTCTAGTCTATACAGTACAAGCTGGCCTTGTCTTACCCCACCAAACAGACCCCTAATCATTTCAGTGGCATAATTTGTCTACAGAGAATGCAAGATATGAGAAAAATAACATATTAATCAAATCAAAAACATTTTTTTTCTTTGTACTGCAAGTGATGTCTTTTAGATCTGAACCTGAGAACCCCTTGCAGTTGCACAACAATAGCACAAAGGGAATATCAGATGAAAGCATTAGCGATGTAAATAACTATTCTGCTGGTGAGAGTGAGAGAGCGAGAGAGTTGTCCAATTAAAGGTCCAACACAGCCTGTGAGAGACAGCCAGACAGAGCCCATTGCCAAATAATAACCATCAGGTGAGGGACAGACAGCTCTAATCTGTCTGTAAGTAAATGGATATACTTGGCAGGACAGGCACACACACGCACACAAACGAACAGGCGGGCATTCGGACAGTACATCCCAAATAGAGCTGTATGACTCAGAAGGGAGAGGTGTACACAGCTGGCATTGGCAGATCTGAAGATTGTGATGACAAGGCCGACAGACACAGAGAGACAGAGACCCCTGGGCTGGTCCGGGACTCTATATGATGGGTAGGACGACTTGTGTCCTCTCTTATATTTACCTAAGCTCTGCAAGTCATTTTGGGTGACAGTGTTGGGCTAAATAAAGATATAATATCAAGATGATACCATGAAGACATGAGACAGAAGGGCAGACAGCCAGGATGAGATAAAGATCTGGAGCTGAGAGGAAAGACTCCAGTACTCTCCACTCTGTTTGGGGAACTCTTAATGTGACTTCCTATCTCGGTGTCCACTTTAAACAGAGTTCTGTTGAAAGGAAGATCCATTAAACATGGACTTTCATTCCAATTTGTCTTCAAAAGATGGTAAAGGAGCTCATTATGTGGGCTCTGCTCTTCCTTGACTATTAGATTGGCTAAGAAAGAGAAGTTAGTAATGCCTTCTTATCTCACAACCTTATGAGCACAGGATTAAAAGATCAAAGGCCGGACTTGGTTTAATATTATAGAAAACGTAAGCCCTTTATATACGCTCTTTAGACCAATGCTTTTTTATCTACTTTCAATACTTGGATCAAAATAACCAAAACTTCCTTTTAATTTCCATCGAATGTCCAATATGAAATTTATGCCCATACCTCTCTCATATATCCAAAGCGAGGAGCGAGGCAAGGCAGCAAGTGACTACTGATGTATTTCAAGAAGGAACCTTAAAGACCTTTAAGTCGGTTCACTGTTAATTTCACGCACTTCGAGGCACATTTTAGGAAACATTGAACATAGAAACATGAGTTTAAAGGGAAACTGGGTTGAAAGTGAAGCTGAACCATGCTATGCCATAGTTGGACTAGTCACTTGCGGTAGTCTATCCAAATTGTGAGTTAATGAAAAGATCCAGTAAGCACTCAATTACACACTTGAAGGGGGACTGATACAAACACAATGACTTTCAAAGTGCTGGGAGACGGGAACTTTTTGTTCTCAGGGGCTGCGGGCCACGCTAACTAGGATGGATGTGCGTTCCTGGCACTCACTTCACAGAGCAAATCCAGCTTTGCAGTCTGTCTGACGGCCTCATGCTCATTATTCCACCAGGGGAATATGCTCCAGCTCCACAACAACAAAAAGGGGACACTGACTTTTGTGGCAGACAGTGTGTCTCTGTCTCTCACTGAGGCCAACTAGGGTTGACTACAGAGAGTTTTCAAACCAACGACACTACAGTGTAGTCTGCCCCTCAGCCTCAAACTTAATTTACAGGAAGAAGACCTAGCTGGAACCGACGGCAAACAGCATTGCCATCTAAACAATGTGTTGCTACAACTTTGATGTAGACATCTTTTAATCTGTTACAACGGCCGCTTGCCAAGTCTTCAACATCCTCTGAAAATGGCCTGTTTGATGACTTCTGTAGAGCCTCGCTGGTGACATCAACAAGCCCTCGTCCTTCAAAAGCCAGCAGCACAGACACTATGAGACACAGGGCCCAGTGAAATAAATAAACCAACCCTGGGAGGTTGTTGGATGCTGGTCAATCCTAGGTTTATGTAACTAACTTTGAAAGTTAAAAGGATATCCTGCTTGTTAACACAACAGGCACTTTCTGCCATACAGTAGCAGGCGTGAAAGGCTCCCTGAAGATGGCCAGTATTCAAGTAGGCAGGCTATTGAAATCAATGCCCAGAGGAGCTGTTCAGTTTGAACAACCGAGACAACTACTATAACAGGCTACTACGTCTATAATGAAACCTACTTCAGAGATAATACTTGAGTTTTGTTCGTATTATTTTTCTATGAAACCTAGTGTTAGTCTGAGTCTCTTGAATTGAGGTAAACTGTTCATAGACTAGCATCAGCACCATCAGCTACTAGCATCAGCACCATCAGCTACTAGCATCAGCAGAAGCCCTGTTGTCAGCTGTAGGGGATGCTGGTGCCACTCACTAGTGGCACTCACATATGACCCTCAGAATCATTTAGTGCTGATGTGACAGCTGTGCTGTTCTTAAAGTGAGCCATGCTGAGGCATGCAGGGCTGGATGTCATTCTGATTCCCTTTGCCATTTCCCCACAAAATGGCACATTTGAGCTGTAGGCTACAGTATGTACGATACTATAAGCAACTGATTGGAAGGGCCTGAGAAAAGCTGTGTGTTAGCAGATGTAGGATCTTCATTTTATCACTATTTTGTTGCTGAGAATTTTCCTGCACAGCAGGAAATGCATACTTGTCGTGTATTTGAGTTTTAAAAAGGCTTCTAGAGTTTGTCATTTCCACTTTGACATTTCAGACTTAATGTGCCCTAATCAAAAATGTATCAACCCCTACAAAAATGTCCATGAACTATAATCCACACAATAATTCATATTTCCTGTTGCTGCAGGGTAATTCTCCTGCTGTAGCAAACTGGCTCAAATTAAGATCCTACATCTGTATGTTGAAGACGGGGCTTGAATGAAAAGCTCTCAGGGGCATCCTCAGCTATGACGTTGTCAACGGCAACAACACACAGTGCAATACCCTGAAGAATGGATGACCTGACTGGTTATGCAGGATTTTCCTTTGACGGTTTTGACGCTGGGCCACTGCACATCATTAATGGTTGAAAGGCTAGTGATTTGCACTTCACAGAGAGAGGGGGTTATGTGCAGACAGTACAGTCTCAGGCCCTTCACACACAGACATCCCAGGCCTCCAGGTCCTTGTGGCGTGTTGTGGTGTGTAGGGGGTCAGGCTCGTCTCTCTTTCTCCTTAGATAATGTCAACTCTGGCCCATCGAGATAAGAGGCACATGCTCTTAATTACCCAGGCTTTCAATCCCTCTCTCCAGCCTCCCTCCCTCTCACATCTGGCTTCAGCTCTCTGAGGATGGACAGGCCAATAAAAGCATGGGGGCACAAAGTAATGGGATAGGGGGCGTTGGCAGAGAGAGAGGGGGAGAGAAGCATGGTGGCAGTACACCTTGATTATATCAAAGCAGACATTCTCCAATGTTATTCCAGAAGCAGTATAAAAAGATCAATCAATACATTCTTACCATCTTCCTCAATACCCAATTTACAGTAACTCCTTTTCCATTAATCCCTTTTTCCTTCATGTGTGAGATAAGACTCATGTTTGATCTGGCAGCGATCCTTAGACCAAAAAACCCTGTGAGATGGACAGACCTACCAATACAAGCTGTGAATTCTGTGGGCTCCCTGTGTTGAGGCCTGCTCTGTTTGCCTTGGTGTAAGTATTGAGTAGGTCTTGGTGTAAGTGAGTATTGGTGTGAGTGAGTTGGAGGAGCACAGAACAGGAGATAGTCGGGGCTGTGGATCATTACAGCTCGTTAGTGTCCCTGCTGCCTGCCCAGAGGCCTGGCGTGGGGCCTCTGTTCTGCTCAGAGAACCTCTGCTGAGATGGAGGGAGTGCGGAGAGGAAGGATGAGGGGAGGGATGGGGGGATGACGGGGGGAAGGGAAGGGTTCCACGCCACTTACAGCAGCAGCCCCAGAGACATATCCAACAGATTTGCAGCTCAGCTCTCATTTCATCTATGTCATCCCCACAGCCACTAGGCAGTTTAGCAGGGAAATGGCTGCTAAAATATACATCTGTCTTCATGTCAGCACATACCAAGCTCTCCTCAAATCCAATGCGTGCATACACCCGCAGGTTTTGAACGATCAATTCAAAATGTAAAACATCAGTTGGTGGTGATGAGGCGTTTGATGTGAGCTCTATAACGAGCTCTGTAGTTCATGCTGCCTGGTGGAGAGGTGGATGGACAGAGGGATTGTTTACTCTCAGAGAATGAAAACAGATGAAAATTGTCTGATGAGACGATTATGTTTGAACAACTACCACAAAAGGACTTCAACAAAATGTGCCGTTCAGCAACTTCAGCACACTACTTTTTTCCTCATACTATAAAGAATTTCCACTGGAATCAGAGAAGAAATATGACACGCATGCATGCATACAGTATCTACTGTTGGCATGGTCGCGTTCAAAAGATAAGTTTGCCATCAGTCTAGAACCTTACATGAGTTAAAAACTTGGAAAAACTCCACAGGTAACTGCAGGTAACTGCAATGTTATGTAAAGTTTAAAAAAAAACTTTTTACCCCTTTTTCTCCCCAATTTCGTGATATTCAATTGGTAGTTCTTGTCCCATCGCTGCAAGTCCTGTGTGGACTCGGGAGAGGCGAAGGTCGAGAGCCATGCGCCCTTTGTAACATGACCCTGCCAAGTAGCACTGCTTCATGACACACTGCTTGCTTAACCCGGAAGCCAATGTATCGGAGGGAACACTGTACAGCTGGCAACCGAAGTCAGCGTGCATGCGCCCGGCCGCCACAAGGAGTCGCTAGAGCGCAATGGGACAAGTGCAACCCAGCCGGCCAAACCCTCCCTTAACCCGGATGATGCTGGGCCAATTATGCGCCGCCACCTCAAGGGTCTCCCGGTCGCAGCCGGCTGCAACACAGCCCGGGACTGAACCCAGATCTTTAGTGACGCCTCTAGCACCGCGATGCAGTGCCTTAGACCGCTGGGGAGGCAACTGCAGGTATTGTTAAGCTAAGCAGAAGCATCTAAAAATGCACATAGTTTATAGCTTTGAACCATGTTCTTATCCTTAAATCTTTAACAGTGTGCACTCTTCTGCCTCCTGATTTGGAGTCATGAACCCTCATTGAATAGTAGGGGGCTACATGGGGCAGAGTGACTCTAGCTAGCAGTGTCATGTGCATGGTAGCGTGTGCACAATGGGGCCAACTGATGGGATTAGCATGTGAGAGCCCCATTCCCCCAAATGCACACATTCAACAAGCAGCCCCCTGCCGCTATGCTGTTTTACACAGCACGACCCCTGACCTCTGGCAACTTAGCCCTTAAAACTGCCATTTTACACCGAGAGACGGTCGGTAGGGTACACATCTAGCCCCCCGTGTACCAGTGGATGCTCCTCAGAGGAGGAAGTGGAGGAAGTGGAGGAAGTGGAGGACCACCTCTTCAATGAATTTCATAAAAATGTAAATAGTGAAACAGTTAAAAAGCTATCATTTTTAGATAAAACTATACAAAATATATTAATGTCACCAAATAATTGATTAAAACACATTGTTTTGCAATAAAGGTCTACAGTAGCCTCAGCAGCACTCTGTAGGTTAGCACCATGGTGTAGCCAGAGGACAGCTAGCATCTGTCCTCCTCTGGGTACATTGACTTCAATACAAAACCTGGGAGGCTCTTGGTTCTTACCCCGTTCCAGAGACTTACACAGTAATTATGACAATTTCCAGAGGACGTCCTCCAACCTATCAGATCTCTTGCAACATGAACTGACATGTTGTCCACCCAATCAAAGGATCAGATAATTAATATAGTCCTGAAAGCATAAGCTACAGCTTGCTAGCACTGCAGTGCATAAAATGTGGTGAGTAGTTGACTCAAAGAGAAAGACAATAGTTGAACAGTTTTGAACAAATTAATTTCTTCCAAAATTAAGGAGAAGCAAGAGAGAGAGCGAGAGAGACACAGTCATGTGAAAATGTAAGGAACGTTTTTTTTACATATTTGTACAGATGGACATGTAATCTTCACTTCAACACGTTGACAGATAAAGGTAACCTAATTCAACAAATGACACTGAACGATTATACTTTGCAATCATTTATTCATCAAAAATCAACAGAAATGCAATTCCATAATGCGGAAAAAATAAATACACCCCTAGGTTCAATAGCTTGTGTTGCCCCCTTTGTCTGAAATTGAAACTGTCTATCAGTCTCTTACATTGACTGGGAGGAATTTTTGCCCACTCTTCTTTACAGTACTGCTTCAACTGTGTCATGTTTGAGGGCTTTCTTGCGTGCACGGCCCGCTTCAAGTCCCCCCACAGCATTTCGATAGGATTGAGATCTGGGCTTTGACTCGGTCATTCCATAACCCTCCATTTCTTCTTTTTGAGACAGTCTGTTGTAGCTTTGCTTTTATGTTTTGGATCATTGTCCTGTTGCAAGATCCATGTTCGGTTCAGCTTCAGCTTTTTGACAAATGGCCTCACATTCTCCTCAAGAATTGTCTGGTACAATATAGAATTCATGGTTGACTCAATAATGGCAAGTTGGCCAGGCCCTGAGGCAGCAAAGCAGCCCCAAACCATATTGCCACCGCCTCCATGCTTTACGGTTGGTATGAGGTTCTTCTGTTCAAAGGCAGTGTTAAGTTTTCGCCAAACATGGCTTCTAGCATTGCAGCCAAACAACTCCACCTTTGACTCATCTGTCTAGGGCACATTGTTCCAGTAGTGTTGGTCTTTACCCAGGTGTTGTCTGGCAAACGTCAGTCGTGTATTGATATTATTTTTTGAGAGCAGAGGCTTCTTCCATCCTGACCTCCCATCTAGGCCAAGTTTGTGCAGTCTCTTTCTGACAGTTGACACATGCACTTCAACATTTATTGTGGCAAGAGAGTTGAATTTGGTGGGACGATCTGTCCTAGCCGTCGGACAGTGGAATGATGTACTTTGAATTTCTTGGAAATGGATTTGTAACCCCTCCCAGACTCATGGGCATCAATAATCTTACTTCTGGGGGCCTCGAAGGTCTTTTGATCTTGGCATGATGTGTTACCACACACCCATAGGGTTAAGACCAAACCATACCAAGTTTCTAATCTTTATGGAAGGCTTGACCCTCCTAAGTTTCTCGCTTATGATTTTCTAATCATTTGCACCTGTTTTGGTGCACCTGATTCTAATTGTAGCCATTTTATGTGATGGTTAAGGTACTAATTTTTTCCGCATAAGAAAAATAGATTTTTGTTTATTTTAATTGCATAACGTTTTCAAAGTAAATATTTTTTGCGTGTGATTTGTTAATTGGGTTACCTTTATCAATGAATGTGGTGGGAATTTAGCTCAAATATCCATGTGTTCAAATATGTAAAAAATAAATAAAAAGAATCCAGAGGGTGTACTTTTTCACATGTCTGTATATATTTGGTTGTATTTTTGTAACTTTCACTTTCACTTAGCTTCAGAACAGATTCTTATTCACAATGACGGCCTAGCAGTCATGATATGAAGGTTTGGCTTGGAAAGTTTTTCGCCTGGTCACAGACAGCTGATTTGTCCACAAGTGAAGGGAAAAGATAAGAGGAGCAGAGCGCGTAGATACAGTAGTTGTGAAAAGGAATTATATATACAAGGAGCAAAGTGATCATGCTGTTTTTATATGGCTGCTATGAAAGTATTCATTCTGCCAATTCTGTTGAAAAATGTTTCTTAACCTTTGTGTTGTCTTAAGGGTCAAACTATGTTTAACAGCAGAGAAAACCCCCTAAATTATATTTTTTCAACTTGAAATTTGATGACTTTTCCTAGAGTGACCCCAAAATTTGAAAAAGTGAAACATCGCCTTTGTTCATATTTCCATGAAGGCTGTACACAACCAGGGTACAAAGACTGTCTTAGGTTCATTTTTGACCCAGCAGTTATAAAATCATGTACACACCACAAAAATCACAAAGACACACACACACGACACAATGAGAAATTTAGATTATGTGTGCTACTGATTGTACTCATGTAACGGCTCTCGTTTGTGGAATGACCGGACCAAGGTGCAGCGTGGTAGGCGTACATCGTTCCTTTTATTGATGACACCAAAAGCAAAATAACTCTGGACTGGGAACCCTCGCTGAAGGTTCTGGACTGGGAACCCTCGCTGAAGGCTCTGTACTGCCGACCGTCGCTGGAGGCTCCGGACTGCCGACCGTCGTTGGAGGCTCCGGACTGCGGACCGTCGCTGGAGGCTCCGGACTGGGGACCGTCGCTGGAGGCTCCGGACTGGGGACCGTCGCTGGAGGCTCCGGACTGGGGACCGTCGCTGCAGGCTCCTGACTGGAGACCGTCGCTGCAATCTCCGTGCCATGGATCATCACTACAGGCTCCGGGCCATGGATCATCAGTGGAGGCTTCGTGCCATGGATTATCACTATAGGCTCCGGGCCATGGATTATCACTGGAGGCTTCGTGCCATGGATCATCACTACAGGCTCCGGGCCATGGATCATCCCTGGAGGCTTCGTGCCATGGATCATCACTGGAGGCTTCGTACGTGGAGCCGGCACAGATCTCACCGGACTGAGGAGACGTGTTGGTCTTTACCCAGGTGTTGTCTGGCAAACGTCAGTCGTGTATTGATATTATTTTTTGAGAGCAGAGGCTTCTTCCATCCTGACCTCCCATCTAGGCCAAGTTTGTGCAGTCTCTTTCTGACATTTTTGTTAAACAACAGCAAAATAACATGGTCCTTGTCAACATATGACAACCAGGGCAGGACGGCAGCACAAAATGTCATAAGGATTACCCCAGGGCCCACAAGACATGCAGTTGCCCATGCCCAGGACATCGCCTTAACATTCTACATGTTAATCACACCAGCCATCGAACAAATCATCCTGGAGATGGCAAATTTGTAGAGTTTCCGTGAATATGGAGACAACTGGAAAAGGATGGATGAGATTGACCTGCGTGCCTACATAGGGCTGCTAATCTTAGCGGGTGTGTATAGGTCCTGAGGCGAGGCTACGTGTAGTCTCTGGGATGTAGAGAGTGGAAGGGCAATTTTCCGTGCCACGATGCCACTGAAAGTCTTTCACACTTTCTCAAGAATGCTACGATTTGATAACCGCGAGTAAAGACCTGCAAGACGTGTGAGAGACAAACTGGCGGCCATAAGAGAGGTCTGGGAGAAGTGGGTGGAGCATCTGCCATACCTCTACAACCCTGGGCCTGAAGTAACAGTGGATGAGCAACTGGTTTCATTCAGAGGTAAATAATGTACATTTTATTATAATGTTAATTTTCTTATGTATTGCTGTAATATCATTGATTTATGTGATTGTTTTCTGTGACACTGATACTAATTACTGAGGTCGCTGTCCTTTCCGGCAGTATATGCTCGGCAAGCCAGCAAAGTATGGCAACAAGATATGTGTGGCCTGTGACGCACAATCCAGCTACGCTTGGAAGATGTAAGTCTACACAGGGAAGCCGACCAGAGGAGGCCCGGAGAAGAACCAGGGGATGCGGGTTGTGCTTGATGTGACAGATGGGCTGAGGGGGCACAATGTCACATGTGACAATTTCTTCACCTCTTATGAACTCAGCCAGCAGCTCCTGAAGAGGAAGATCACCATGGTTGGCACAGTTAGAAAGAACAAGCCTGAGTTCCCCCCAGCATTCCTCGCAACAATGGAGAGAGAGGCCTTCTCATCAAAGTTTGCCTTCACCCCCACCACCATTCAAGTTTCTTACCTCCCAAAGAGGAACAAGAATATGGTCCTCCTGAGCACACAGCACAACACGGCTGAGATCAGTGATCGTGAGGACAGGAAGCCATCATCCTGGACAATCACAAGAAAGAGGCGTGGACAACCTGGACAAGGTTATTGGAACTTACAGCTACCATGTGGGTGGCTGCAAAATTGAGAAAGGGAGTAGAAACAGAGAGGGTGATAAAAACAGAGTGTTGTATAAAATAAAATTGTATTTGTCACATACACAGTTTAGAGGAGGTATAAAAGGTGCAGCGAAATGCTTGTGCGCTAGCTCCCTCGACATTGCTGTACAATAATCAATATCAGTGGCAGCCCACCCATTGGGGCGTTAGGAGCGACGCCCCACTTGTTTATTTATTTAAAATGTTACCTTTAGTTAACTAGGCAAGTCAGTTAGACCAAATTCTTATTTTCAATGACGGCCTAGGACCAGTGGGTTAACTGCCTTGTGATTGGTAAAGGTGTGTTAAATATCTACATTTTCCTCTATCAAAAATATACTGTTCAAAACAAGCTGTTCAGTTACTTACTACTCTGCCCCTCAGTGACTGCCAGCAGCAGAAGCTCCACCTCCACGGGCATATAGGCATGCGAACATTGTTTGGATTGTTTTGCCAGCTATCTGATATGAGGGGGAACTGCTAGCACACTAGCTCTCATAGAGGATCTGGTAGGACAAAAAAGCATGACGGTAGCTTATTGTTTTCCCCCATGTTGTTTATCAGGTTCTACTGTAGCTAGGTGACAGGGCGACATGTTGTGAGGACTAAAACAGCATAAAACCTGGTGTATCACAGAGCATGATCAAATGAATTAGCCAGCTACAGTAATTTTGAGAAACAGTGAGAAATTGTTTGGTCGATTTTTTGTTAAAGTTATCTACCTTTGATAAGTAGCTAACTACTCTAGCTATAGCTAGCTGGTAGCTTGCTAGCTATTTATATCCCATGCCAATTTCAAGTCTTTCAAGACTAATATCTGTCTGACTCAAAATGAAAAGTTAACTGGCTAGCGCATCATGCTTTTTGACATTATGTTAGCTAGCTATCCACAGTTAGATAATGTGTTTTCACTTATTGCATCTGCATGCTTGTCACGGTCTCACTGGTGCACCCATTCGTTCTTGACCTGGCTGCTCGTTCTAAATAGTATAATCTAATCTGTTCAAAACAGTGGCAGCATGTGCAGCAGTGGTCATTAGTGAAATAGGTGTATTTATGCTTTTTTTCACATGCACAGATCGCATATATATACACACTAACGTTCAAAAGTTTGGGGTCACTTAGAAATGTCCTTGTTTTTGAAAGAAAAGCACATTTTTCATCCATTAAAATAGCATCAAATTGATCAGAAATACAGTGTAGACATTGTTAATGTTGTAAATGACTATTAAATCTGGAAACGGCTGATATTTTATATTGATATCTACATAGGCGTACAGAGGCCCATTATCAGCAACCATCACTCTTGTGTTCCAATGGCACGTTGTGTTAGCTAATCCAAGTTTATAATTTAAAAGGTTAATTGATCATTAGAAAACCCTTTTGCAATTATGTTAGCACAGCTGAAACTGTTGTTCTGATTAAAGAAGCAATAAAACGGTCCTACTTTAGACTAGTTGCGTATCTGGAGCATCAGCATATGTGGATTTGATTACAGGCTCAAAATGGCCAGAAACAAAGAACTTTCTTCTGAAACTCGTCAGTCAACAAGGACATTTCTAAGCAACCCCAAACTTTTGAACGGTAGCGTATATTCTCAAAGAAACTTCCGGTAGTTCGAAAACTTGGCATCATATTTCTGTCATGCTGCTTTGTTGACAACTCCAACCACCTCACGCCCTGTGTATTCAGCCAATCAGCGGCCGTCACTGATCAATATCAATAATAAGAGTCAAAGCAAATAAAGTAAAAATAACATTAAAATTAACAAGACTGCAAAGTTGGCTAGGAACCGGGCAACCATGTCTGTCAGAGCCATCTTGTCATCAATGTTTAGCAAAACGTTTATAGGCCTACTGCACAATGCTATTTGGAGACCTCAAAGCCTAGGCCAGTTTAAAGAGGAATGTACCTTGCTGTACATATGGAAGTGGGGAAACAAAGACATAGTCTACAAACATGATAGACCAGAGGCCTGGAGAACATCAGTCAATAGACAACCAAACAGATGTTTGGGCAACATTATACTGTAGACCCACCATCTGACAATCAAGCAATGAAATTACAGTTGAAAACAAGCTCATAAGCTTTCACTGGTGCACTCTCTCTCTAACCCCAAACCCACTCAACCCCAGCCCCCCCCCCCCCCATTGTGAACACCCTATTCCTAGTCATCCACCAACCCCCTTTTCCCTCTTTACACTGTGATGCAGCACACGTTGCATGGGACGCTCTTCCAGGACGCTGGTGGAGAGGAGAGGGCGTGGGCCTCTGGAGCCCAGCATTGCGCTGCGTCTCCCCCCAGCAGGCTCTCTGCCTCTCTGTGGGCCTCCCCTGGGGCAGAGGGAAGATTAAAACAAACAGGAGTTTAATCAGTAGGGCCCCCGCTCTCTCCTCCACTCAGCCGCCAACAGAAGGAACCCCTCTCCAGGAAGGCTGCCTCAAATCAAAGCTTCCTGCTCGCCACTCGCTGCTTTGCCGATCCTTATCACAACAACAAAACCAGCAGAAACAATAATTTATTCCTTTTGATGTGGGTTTTTGAAGTTACCCCATCTCCCCTCCTCCCTACCCCTACCGAGCCTGCTCCCCTCCTCCCTCTCTTTACCCTCCTCCTCTCTGCTCTCTCTCCTGTTTTTTAACTCCAAGGAAACAAGGTCACACAGAAAGATTCTCAAGAGAAAGGAGGAGGCTTCTGCTACTTTTTAAAGAGGTAGAAAGTCAGGAATTATCATCCACCCACACATCTCTTCATGGAAAGAGCAACTTTCTTGTTCGATCCAGTTCAATTAGAGAAAACATGTTTCTGTGCAATGCTCTTCCTTGTAATGGGGTATGAAGCAGTCTGATGGACTACTTTATTCAGGCTGTCGTCTGCACACATCCTGCAGAGAAAGACTAGAGACAGTCAGACAGATGCTGCTGGGGTGCGTGTGTTTTTTTTTTGGGGGGGGTTGATATGCTTCTATGGATGTGCATGCCTGGGGGTGTAATTGTGTAAACGTGTGCAGGAAAAGAGGGACCCAGTTATGGCTCAAAGCTTCAACCAAACCGACAGTAATGCCACCTGATAGTGATGACATTAATAAACAAACAAAAGACAGGAGTAAAAGGAATTGCAAACAATTGACCTTTTTATTACATAGTTGTTACATAGTATGACAAATAATGATGTGGGAAAAAATGTATACAGTTACATATCACAATATTATTTTCGGACAATATTATATTGATATTTGACTCCAAGTAGATACACACTGAGTGTACAAAACATTAAGAACACCTTCCTAATTTTGAGTTGCACCCGGGGCATGGACACCACACGATGTCGAAAGCGTTCCACAGGGATGCTGGCCCATGTTGACTCCAGTTGCGTCAAGTTGGCTGGATGTCCTTTGGGTGGTGAACCATTCTTGATACACACGGGAAACTGTTTGGTGTGAAAAACCCAGCAGCGTTGCAGTTCTTGATTCACCAGCGCACCTGGCCTGGCACCTACTACCATAACCCATTCAAATGCATTTAAATCTTTTATCTTGCCCATTCACGCTCTGAATGGCACACACACATAGTCCATGCCTCAATTATCTCAAGGCTTAAAAAATATTTTTTTACCTGTCTCCTCCCCATCATTTACTCTGATTGAAGTTGATTTAACAAGTGACACAAGGGATCATAGCTTTCACCTGGATTCATCTGGTCAATCTATGTCATAAAGTTTTGTCCACTCAGTGTATATATTGTATATACAGTTGAGGTCAGAAGTTTACATACACCTTAGCCAAATACATTTAAACTCAGTTTAGTAAACTCAATCCGAGTAAAAATTCCCTGTCTTAGGTCAGTTAGGATCACCAATTTATTTTAAGAATGTGAAATGTCAGAATAATAGTAGAGAGAATGATTTATTTCAGCTTTTCAATCAATTCAATCAATTTTATTTTATATAGCCCTTCGTACATCAGCTAATATCTCGAAGTGCTGTACAGACACCCAGCCTAAAACCCCAAACAGCTAGTAATGCAGGTGTAGAAGCACGGTGGCTAGGAAAAACTCCCTAGAAAGGCCAAAACCTAGGAAGAAACCTAGAGAGGAACCAGGCTATGAGGGGTGGCCAGTCCTCTTCTGGCTGTGCCGGGTGGAGATTATAACAGAACTATGCCAAGATGTTCAAAAATGTTCATAAGTGACAAGCATGGTCAAATAATAATCATGAATAATTTTCAGTTGGCTTTTCATAGCCGATCATCAAGAGTTGAAAAACAACAGGTCTGGGACAGGTGGCGGTTCCATAACCGCAGGCAGAACAGCTGAAACTGGAATAGCAGCAAGGCCAGGCGGACTGGGGACAGCAAGGAGTCACCACGGGCGGCAGTCCCGACGCATGGTCCTAGGGCCCAGGTCCTCCGAGAGAAAGAAAGAGAGAAGGAGAAAATTAGAGAGAGACAAGATTTTCAAAATTTCCATAAATGACAAGCATGGTCAAATAATAATCAGGAATAAATCTCAGTTGGCTTTTCATAGCCGATCATTAAGAGTTGAAAACAGCAGGTCTGGGACAGGTAGGGGTTCCATGACCGCAGGCAGAACAGTTGAAACTGGAATAGCAGCAAGGCCAGGCGGACTGGGGACAGCAAGGAGTCACCACGGCCGGTAGTCCCGACGTATGGTCCTAGGGCTCAGGTCCTCCGAGAGAAAGAAAGAGAGAAGGAGAAAATTAGAGAGAGCCAAGATTTTCAAAATGTTCATAAATGACAAGCATGGTCAAATAATAATCAGGAATAAATCTCAGTTGGCTTTTCATAGCCGATCATTAAGAGTTGAAAACAGCAGGTCTGGGACAGGTAGGGGTTCCGTAACCACAGGCAGAACAGTTGAAACTGGAATAGCAGCAAGGCCAGGCGGACTGGGGACAGCAAGGTGTCATCATGCCCGGTAGTCCTGACGTATGGTCCTAGGGCTCAGGTTCTCAGAGAGAAAGAGAGAACGAGAGAATTAGAGAGAGCATACTTAAATTCACACAGGACACTGGATAAGACAGGAGAAGTACTCCAGGTAACCAACTGACCCTAGCCCCCCGACACAAACTACTGCAGCATAAATACTGGAGGCTGAGACAGGAGCGGTCAGGAGACACTGTGGCCCCATCCGAAGAAACCCCCGGACAGGGCCAAATAGGAAGGATATAACCCCACCCACTTTGCCAAAGCACAGCCCCCGCACCACTAGAGGGAAATCCTCAACCACCAACTTACAATCCTGAGACAAGGCCGAGTATAGCCCACAAAGGTCTCCACCACAGCACAAACCAAGGGGGGGCGCCAACCCAGACAGGAAGATCACGTCAGTAACTCAACCCACTCAAGTGACGCACCCCTCCTAGGGACGGCATGAAAGAGCACCAGCAAGCCAGTGACTCAGCCCCTGTAACAGGGTTAGAGGCAGAGAATCCCAGTGGAGAGAGGGGAACCGGCCTGGCAGAGACAGCAAGGGCGGTTCGTTGCTCCAGAGCCTTTCCGTTCACCTTCACACTCCTGGGCCAGGCTACACTCAATCATATGACCTACTGAAGAGATAAGTCTTCAGTAAAGACTTAAAGGTTGAGACCGAGTCTGCGTCTCTCACATGGGTAGGCAGACTGTTCCATAAAAATGGAGATCTATAGGAGAAAGCCCTGCCTCCCGCTGTTTGCTTAGAAATTCTAGGGACAATTAGGAGGCCTGCGTCTTGTGACCGTAGCGTACGTATTGGTATGTACGGCAGGACCAACTCGGAAAGATAGGTAGGAGCAAGCCCATGTAACGCTTTATAGGTTAACAGTAAAACCTTGAAATCAGCCCTTGCCTTAACAGGAAGCCAGTGTAGGGAAGCTAGCACTGGAGTAATATGATCAAATTTCTTGGTTCTAGTCAGGATTCTAGCAGCCGTATTTAGCACTAACTGAAGTTTATTTAGTGCTTTATCCGGGTAGCCGGAAAGTAGAGCATTGCAGTAGTCTAACCTAGAAGTAACAAATGCATGGATTAATTTTTCTGCATCATTTTTGGACAGAAAATTTCTGATTTTTGCAATGTTACGTAGATAGAAAAAAGCTGTCCTTGAAACAGTCTTGATATGTTCGTCAAAAGAGAGATCAGGGTCAAGAGTAACGCCGAGGTCCTTCACAGTTTTATTTGAGACGACTTTACAACCATCAAGATGAATTGTCAGATTTAACAGAAGATCACTTTGTTTCTTGGGACCTAGAACAAGCATCTCTGTTTTGTCCGAGTTTAAAAGTAGAAAGTTTTCAGCCATCCACTTCCTTATGTCTGAAACACAGGCTTCTAGCGAGGGCAATTTTGGGGCTTCACCATGTTTCATTGAAATGTACAGCTGTGTGTCATCCGCATAGCAGTGAAAGTTAACATTATGTTTTCGAATAACATCCCCAAGAGGTAAAATATATAGTGAAAACAATAGTGGTCCTAAAACGGAACCTTGAGGAACACCGAAATGTACAGTTGATTTGTCAGAGGACAGACCATTCACAGAGACAAACTGATATCTTTCCGACAGGTAAGATCTAAACCAGGCCAGAACTTGTCCGTGTAGACCAATTTGGGTTTCCAGTCTCTCCAAAAGAATGTGGTGATCGATGGTGTCAAAGGCAGCACTAAGGTCTAGTAGCACGAGGACAGATGCAGAGCCTCGGTCTGACGCCATTAAAAGGTCATTTACCACCTTCACAAGTGCAGTCTCAGTGCTATGATGGGGTCTAAAACCAGACTGAAGCATTTCGTATACATTATTTGTCTTCAGAAAGGCAGTGAGTTGCTGCGCAACAGCTTTTTCTAAAATCTTTGAGAGGAATGGAAGATTCGATATAGGCCGATAGTTTTTTATATTTTCCGGGTCAAGGTTTGGCTTTTTCAAGAGAGGCTTTATCACTGCCACTTTTAGTGAGTTTGGTACACATCCGGTGGATAGAGAGCTGTTTATTATGTTCAACATAGGAGGGCCAAGCACAGGAAGCAGCTCCTTCAGCAGTTTAGTAGGAATAGGATCCAGTATGCAGCTTGAAGGTTTAGAGGCCATGATTATTTTCATCATTGTGTCAAGAGATATAGTACTAAAACACTTAAGTGTCTCTCCCGATCCCAGGCCCTCGCAGAGCTGTGCAGATCCAGGACAGCTAAGCCCTGGAGGAATACGCAGATTCAAAGAGGAGTCCGTAATTTGCTTTCTAATGGTCATGATCTTTTCCTCAAAGAAGTTCATGAATTTATTACTGCTGAAGTGAAAGCCATCCTCTCTTGGGGAATGCTGCTTTTTAGTTAGTTTCGCAACAGTATCAAAAAGAAATTTTGGATTGTTCTTATTTTCCTCGATTAAGTTGGAAAAGTAGGATGAGCGAGCAGCAGTGAGGGCTCTTCGGTACTGCACGGTACTGTCTTTCCAAGCTAGTCGGAAGACTTCCAGTTTGGTGTGGCGCCATTTCCGTTCCAATTTCCTGGAAGCTTGCTTCAAAGCTCGGGTATTTTTATGTATACCAGGGAGCTAGTTTCTTATGACAAATGTTTTTCGTTTTTAGGGGTGCAACTGCATCTAGGGTATTGCGCAAGGTTAAATTGAGTTCCTCAGTTAGGTGGTTAACTGATTTTTGTCCTCTGACGTCCTTGGGTAGGCAGAAGGAGTCTGGAAGGGCATCAAGGAATTTTTGTGTTGTCTGAGAATTTATAGCACGACTTTTGATGCTCCTTGGTTGGGGTCTGAGCAGATTATTTGTTGCGATTGCAAACGTAATAAAATGGTGGTCCGATAGTCCAGGATTATGTGGAAAAACATTAAGATCTACAACATTTATTCCATGGGACAAAACTAGGTCCAGAGTATGACTGTGGCAGTGAGTAGGTCCAGAGACATGTTGGACAAAACCCACTGAGTCGATAATGGCTCCGAAAGACTTTTGGAGTGGGTCTGTGGACTTCTCCATGTGAATATTAAAATTAAAAAATTAGAATATGATCTGCTATGACTACAAGGTCTGATAGGAATTCAGGAAACTCAGAGAGGAACGCTGTATATGGCCCAGGAGGCCTGTAAACAGTAGCTATAAAAAGTGATTGAGTAGGCTGCATAGATTTCATGACTAGAAGCTCAAAAGACGAAAACGCCATTTTTTTTTTTGTAAATTGAAATTTGCTATCGTAAATGTTAGCAACACCTCCGCCTTTGCGGGATGCACGGGGGATATGGTCACTAGTGTAACCAGGAGGTGAGGCCTCATTTAACACAGTAAATTCATCAGGCTTAAGCCATGTTTCAGTCAGGCCAATCACATCAAGATTATGATCAGTGATTAGTTCATTGACTATGACTGCCTTTGAAGTGAGGGATCTAACATTAAGTAACCCTATTTTGAGATGTGAGGTATCACGATCTCTTTCAATGATGGCAGGAATGGAGGAGGTCTTTATCCTAATAAGATTGCTAAGGCGAACACCGCCATGTTTAGTTTTGCCCAACCTAGGTCGAGGCACAGACACAGTCTCAATGGGTATGGCTGAGCTGACTACACTGACTGTGCTATTGGCAGACTCCACTAAGCTGGCAGGTTGGCTAACAGCCTGCTGCCTGGCCTGCACCCTATTTCATTGTGGGGCTAGAGGAGTTAGAGCCCTGTCTATGTTGGTAGATAAGATGAGAGCACCCCTCCAGCTAGGATGGAGTCCGTCACTCCTCAGCAGGTCAGGCTTGGTCCTGTTTGTGGGTGAGTCCCAGAAAGAGGGCCAATTATCTACAAATTCTATCTTTTGGGAGGGGCAGAAAACAGTTTTCAACCAGCGATTGAGTGCTGAGACTCTGCTGTAGAGCTCGTCACTCCCCCTAACTGGGAGGGGGCCAGAGACAATTACTCGATGCCGACACATCTTTCTAGCTGATTTACACGCTGAAGCTATGTTGCACTTGGTGACCTCTGACTGTTTCATCCTAACATCGTTGGTGCCGACGTGGATAACAATATCTCTATACTCTCTACACTCGCCAGATTTAGCTTTAGCCAGCACCATCTTTAGATTAGCCTTAACGTCGGTAGCCCTGCCCCCTGGTAAACAGTGTATGATCGCTGGGTGATTCGCTTTAAGTCTAATACTGCGGGTAATGGAGTCGCCAATGACTAGGGTTTTCAATTTGTCAGAGCTAATGGTGGGAGCCTTCGGCGTCTCAGACCCCGTAACGGGAGGAGTAGAGACAAGAGAAGACTCAGACTCAGACTCCGACTCGCTACATAATGGGGAGAACCGGTTGAAAGTTTCTGTCGGCTGAATGAGCGACACCGGTTGAGCATTCCAACAGCATTTCCCTCCAGAAGCCATGAGAAAGTTGTCCGGCTGCGGGGACTGTGCGGGGGGATTTATACTAACGTTACTATCTGTACTTACTGGTGGCACAGACGCTGTTTCTTCCTTTCCTACACTGAAATTACCCTTGCCTAACGATTGCGTCTGAAGCTGGGCTTGTAGCACAGCTATTCTCGCCGTAAGGCGATCGTTCTCCTGTATATTATGAGTACAGCGACTGCAATTAGAAGACATCATGTTAATGTTACTACTTAGCTTCGGCTGTTGAAGGTGTTGACGAACCATGTCCAGATAAAGCGTCCGGAGTGAAAAAGTTGAATGAGGGAAAAAAGTTGCGATGGAAAAAAACTAAAAATATAAACGGTAATTAAAAACAAAAACAAAACAAAAAAACGTAAAGTTGTCAGCTAGCAAAGTAAAGTTGGCAGCAAAACGCACAGCAACAAAACGCACAGCAACACGTCTGCAGATTCAACAGGCTGCACAGTACTTTCTTTTTTATTTCTTTCATCACATTCCCAGTGGGTCAGAAGTTTACATACATTAGTATTTGGTAGCATTGCCTTTAAATTGTTTAACTTGGGTCAAACGTTTCGGGTAGCCTTCCACAAGCTTCCCACAATAAGTTGGGTGAATTTTGGCCCATTCCTCCTGACAGAGCTGGTGTAACTGAGTCAGGTTTGTATGCCTCCTTCCTCGCACACACTTTTTCACAACTTTTCTATAGGATTGAGGTCAGGGCTTTGTGATGGCCACTCCAATACCTTGACTTTGTTGTCCTTAAGCCATTTTGCCACAACTAATTTTCCATCCTCATGATGCCATCTATTTTGTGAAGTGCACCAGTCCCTCCTGCAGCAAAGCACCCCCACAACATGATGCTGCCACCCCCGTGCTTCACGGTTGCAATGGTGTTCTTCGGCTTGCAAGCCTCCCCCTTTTCCTCCAAACATAACGATGGTCATTATGGCCAAACAGTTCTATTCTATTCTTTCTCTAAAAAGTACAATCTTTCAAGGTCCTGGAGTGGCCTAGCCAGTCTCCAGATCTCAACCCCATAGAACATCTTTGGAGGGAGTTGAAAGTCTGTGTTGCCCAGCAACAGCCCCAAAACATCACTGCTCTAGAGGAGATCTGCATGGAGGAATGGGCCAAAATACCAGCAACAGTGTGTGAAAACCTTGTGAAGACTTACAGAAAACGTTTGACCTCTGTCATTGCCAACAAAGGGTATATAACAAAGTATTGAGATAAACTTTTGTTATTGACCAAATACTTATTTTCCACCATAATTTGCAAATAAATTCATTAAAAATCCTACAATGTGATTTTCTGGATTTTTTTTTCTCATTTTGTCTGTCATGGTTGAAGTGTACCTATGATGAAAATTACAGGCCTCTCTCATCTTTTTAAGTGGGAGAACTTTCACAATTGGTGGCTGACTAAATACTTTTTTGCCCCACTGTACATCCACAGGTGCACCTCCAATTGACTCAAATGATGTCAATTAGCCTATCAGAAGCTTCTAAAGCCATGAAATCATTTTCTGGAATTTTCCAAGCTGTTTATAGGCACAGTCAACTTAGTGTATGTAAACTTCTGACCCACTGGAATTGTGATACAGTGAATTATAAGTGAAATAATCTGTCCGTAAACAATTGTTGGAAAAATGACTTGTGTCATGCACAAAGTAGATGTCCTAACCGACTTGCCAAAACTATAGTTTGTTAACAAGATATTTGTGGAGTGGTTGAAAAACGAGTTTTAATGACTCCAACCTAAGTGTATGTAAACTTCCGACTTCAAATGTATATACAAACTATATAGAAAAGTATGTGGACACCCCTTCAAATTAGTGGATTTTGCTATTTCAACCACACCCGTTGCTTACAGGTGTATAAAATTGGAGCTCATTGACTTTCAACGTGGCATCATCATAGGATGCCACCTTTCCAACAAGTCTGTTTGGCAAATTTCTGCCCTGCTACAGCTGCCCCGGTCAACTGTAAGTGCTATTATTGTGAAGTGGAAATGTGCTAAGTGGAAATGTCTAGGAGCAACAACAGCTCAGCCGCGAAATGGTAGGCCACACAAGCTCACAGAACGGGACCGCTGAGTGCTGAAGTGCATAATGCGTAAAAACTGCCTTTGGAAGCAACGTCAGCAAAATAACTGTTAGTCGGGAGCTTCATGAAATGGGTTTCCATGGCCGAACAGCCACACACAAGCCTAAGATCACTATACGCAATGCCAAGTGTTGGCTGGAGTGATGTAAAACTCGCCGGCCATTGGACATACTTTTGGTCATGTAATGTATATATGCTACTGTAGGTAGCGTTATCTAGAGCTAGCCAGTTGTACCTCCGCCAAAACTTCAGTATAGCTTCATGCTATAGCTTGTTCTCCATATTCTTTGTAATTAGTGAGCCTATTTATTTCCCTGACTGATCAAAACTTGTTCTCATGCTCTCTCGTCTCTCTGAATCGCAGTATCGAATCGCAATACATATAGAATCGTGAGAATCCCAAAACATAGCGTATTGGCACTTAAGTATCATGATAATATCGTGAGGTCCCTGGCAATTCCCAGGCCTTTTGACAAATGTGCACAGAGGGAGAGTTTGTATACGTATTGGCTATAACAATGGATCTGTCACCCAGGTGTAAAAGAAAGCTGTTTTTCCAAGAGGATAAAAAGTTCTTAGATTTGCCTTTGCCAAAGTCTCCCCAGTTGAATATACCACAACATCTGCTAGAGGTATTAAATGGCTCTGCTGCCTCATCAAAAGGTTTAGCAGCAACCTCTTCAAAAAACAGATGGTAATCATGTTTTTATCATTTGCTGAAAGTTGTGATACAAATTATATTTAGTGTATTTAGTTAGGCACTACACAATTCAAACCTTAACTGTTTATCAAACATATTTTCTCAGGTCAGATTTTATTATGCCAGGAAGAAACATTAAATATTCTTACATTTAGACTGATTGTAATGATCCTCTTCGTCTGATGAAGAGTAGTCAAGATCGGACCAAAACACAGCGTGGTAAGTGTCCATGTTAATATTTATTTTAACTCAGAACATTAAGACAAAATAATAAAAATAGACCAACACGAAACAGTTCTGTCTGGTGCAGACACAGAGACAGAAAACAACTACCCACAAACACAGGTGGGAACAGGCTACCTAAGTATGGTTCTCAATCAGAGACAACGATAGACAGCTGCCTCTGATTGAGAACCACACGGCCAAACACAAAGAAATAGACAACATAGAACACCAGACATAGAATGCCCACCCCAACTCACGCCCTGACCAAACCAAAATAGAGACATAACAAAGGAACTAAGGTCAGGGCGTGACACTGATATCCATATGGCACATATTTTCATGGTTGGGTGGATCGGTTTCACATTTACACCACTTTTAATGAGTTGAGAGATTAGATTCAAATAAATTCTGATCTAAAACTGAGGGGAAACGGCCATGATCTACACATTGACTGGCTCTGTGTTGCAGAACTGTACATCTCTCTATTGAACAGGCAGCCATTCCTCAGAATGAATTCATAATTTTAGGTCCAATATCTATTTTCTTTTGTCAAATTATTAATTTCAAGAGATTTGGGCAGACTTGCCCTGTCTCAGGACACCAAAAACCAAGCACTACATGTCTCTGAACATATGCTACCCAGTGGCGCCCAGTTCAGAGCCTGCCCAGTACATGGAGTGATGACAGGCCCACTCTATCTTTGACAAGAACCGGGCCGGCTGTGGCCTGCTGGCTTCTCTCAAGTGAGTTCCCGGAGCATGTTCATGCAACACTGCTGTCTGTCCAGTGAGCACTGAGTGCTAGTGCGCAGATGTAGTAATCCCAGTAAGAAAGATTGCAGGAACCTCGAAATGGCGTATGCGAACGTGAGTAGATTACGTTGAAAACAACGGTCAGCCATCTTGGACGCAGTCTCTAGTTCTTTTATACCCAGGGTGAAAGTAAGGCGGTACAGTCGGGTACGGCGTCCTGGCAAAATAAATAGTGGGGGTACGCCGTACCGGTAAAACATGAGCCTATCACAATAATTAAAACAAAATGTCAAGAAAATTGTAGGCAATTAGACCACTTTTTATCATTATTGCAAGTCAGAGGCATGTAAAATGTGCAAATGGACTTGGAAAACGGATGGTATAGTCTATGCTCCAAAATGCGATGTTGTTTCACAAGAACACTGACATTTTGCCAAGGCAGAGATGAGTGGCCAAAGTGCTGACAGCAGTGGATGCATAAATTCTGGCTTAATGACTATCGCCAAATTTATTTTTGGTGTTTTGTGCAACAGAAGTCTCTTTCCATTCACCACTGTTTGCAGGCTGGTAATATGTTGTGAGTGGATGAACGTGCGCAGGTAGCCTAGTAAAGGAGCCCATAGAAGGGATTGTTTGACAATCAGATGAAAACATCATTACTGGTTTTGTTTATGCCACAATTAAAAGGTAGTACATTTTAAAAGCTAAATGACAAATTACGACTAGGCCCACAGAGATCATATTGAATTAATAGGGATTCTACACTGTATATAATTCTATGATTAGGCTGATAAAAAAATGTGTGCACATTTAGGAGCTCCCATACCACAAATAAATTAATTCTACTTTCACCCCTATTAATATACCTCAATGCTATAAATACCTAACAGCCATAGTGAGGATAGAGACTCCTTGGGAACATGTACAGTGTTTGATTTAAACTAGTGGTTCTTTCTACATGCTCCAGCATTCCATAGTGGATGTGAACCTGCACCCATGTGCCTTTCTTTTTTTCTTCTGAATGGATGCTTGCTGGACAGTGGGATATTCATGAGATAATATAAGGATACAGTGTCTCGTAAAAACAAATTGCATTGCCTACGTACATTTTTATAATTTTGTTTACATTTGCAGCGATTCAATTTGTTGTAGTATTTGACTTCTGTGTCAAAATTATTCTCACAGTAGGAGAAAGAAAGCTTTTGACATGTTATAAAATATTTTGGGTCTCATATTTTAAATATAGCATCAGTTTTATAACAGTGTAGTAACATGGAACCCACAAAACTGTAAACATTCTAACTGTAAAAACTGGCATTTAAATAACGTTGTTGAAGAGCGATATTGAGCTTGTTATTCTGTTTTATAAGCTTTTTTAATTTGCCTTTCAGTCTGCCCATTTCAAATTGGTCTTTAATTAAACTCTAGCTAATTACACACCTCTTGAATGGCTCTTGAATCTTTCAAAGGAAAGTATGTAGGGAGGGCCTGGGCCTGGATGTGTTGTTGCTGAAAGTGAAACACCAGCTGACACCCAGACATTTTCAGCTTCTACTTTCTTAACTCAGAACCAGCTACTACAAGTGTGCCTCCCAAATGCCCCAGATTTGTGAATATGGGATGAGCTCTGGTCTTGACATTTTACAACATCGTGTGTAGTTTATATAGTAATCAAATTCCCAAAGTGGTAGTCAGACTACACTGTCAATTTCAGGTGATACTATTTTAAAATGTAATTATATCTAAGCCCACAAGGAAGACATTGTTGCCATTACTGTATCTTCCTAATAATCTATATGTAAGGGGTGCAAACTGGCGGCAGAGAAGTCAGACGCAGGAGAGAAATAACTGTGTTTCCAAAAGCGCAGTTTATTAACAAAACCCACCGGAAAACAGAATAATAAAATAAATGGGTACATAACCCAACGCACACCAGGACAGACGTGCACAAACACCTACAACAAACAATCACCGACAAGGACAAGAGGGGGAACAGAGGGTTAAATACACAACATTTAATTGATGGGATTGGAACCAGGTGTGATGGAAGATAAGACAAAACCAAAGGAAAATGAAAAGAGGATCAGCGATGGCTAGAAGGTCGGTGACTTCGACCGCCGAACAAACAAGGAGAGGGACCAACTTCAGCGGAAGTCGTGACAATATATATATATATAGGGGAGATATATACTGTATATATATATTGTCACATTTCTTCCCCTTATTTAACCAGGTAGGCCAGTTGAGAACAAGTTCTCATTTACAACTGCGACCTGGCCAAGATAAAGCAAAGCAGTGCGACACAAACAACAACACAGAGTTACACATGGGATAAACAAACATACAGTCAATAACACAATAGAAAAGACTATATACAGTGTGTGCAAATGTAGTAAGATTAGGGAGGTAAGGCAATAAATAGGCCATAGTGGCAAAATAATTACAATTTAGCAGTTAGACACTGGAGTGATAGATGTGCAGAAGATGAATGTGCAAGTAGAGATACTGGGGTGCAAAGGAGCAAAAAATGAATAACAATATGGAGATGAGGTAGTTGGGTTGTGGGCTGTGTACAGGTGCAATGATCGGTAAGCTGCTCTGACAGCTGATGCTTAAAGTTAGTGAGGGCGAAATAAGACTCCAGCCTCAGTGATTTTTGCAATTCGTTCCGGTCATTGGCAGCAGAGAACTGGAAGGAAAGGCGGCCAAATGAGGAGTTGGCTTTGGGGATGACCCGTGAAATATACCTGCTAGAGTGCATGCTACGGGTGGGTGCTGCTATGGTGACCAGTGAGCTGAGATAAGGCGGGGCATTACCTAGCAAAGACTTATAGATGACCTGGAGACAGTGGGTTTGGCGACGAATATGAAGCGAGGGCCAGCCAACGAGAGCCTACAGGTCGCAGTGGTGGGTAGTATATGGGGCTTTGGTGACAAAACGGATGGCACTGTGATAGACTGCATCCAATTTGCTGAGTAGAGTGTTGGAGGCTATTTTGTAAATGACATCGCCGAAGTCAAGGATCGGTAGGATGGTCAGTTTTACGTATGTTTGGCAGCATGAGTGAAGGATGCTTTGTTGTGAAATAGGAAGCTGATTCTAGATTTAATTTTGGATTGGAGATGCTTAATGTGAGTCTGGAAGGAGAGTTTACATTCTAACCAGACACCTAGGTATTTGTAGTTGTCCAGATATTTTAAGTCAGAACCGTCCAGAGTAGTGATGCTAGACGGGCGTGTGGGTGCAGGCAGCAATCGGTTGAAAAGCATGCATTTAGTTTTACTTGCATTTAAGAGCAGTTGGAGGCCACGGAAGGAGTGTTGTATGGCATTGAAGCTCGTCTGGAGATTTGTTAACACAGTGTCCAAAGAAGGGCCAGAATATAAAGAGGGAAGGTGGCTGAGGACCAACCACAGATGGCGGATGACTGCTTTAAACATTAAAGCATCCCAATGGGCACAGACGTCAGTTCAACATATAGTTTTGTTTTACATTTGGTTGAGTTGTCAACTAACGTGTATTCGACGTCCAATCAACAAAAACTGTTACCATGTGATTGGATTTAGGTTGGGTGAAAAAAATATGAAATGCCCTTCCGTTGATGAGATTTTGCAAATTTAATCCGTTTTCCATGTTGATTCAGCGTCATCACATTGATTTTTTTGGTTGAAATGATGTGGAACAATGTTGATTCAACCAGTTTTTGCCCAGTGGTATATCAACCATCATCAACTGACAGGAGTAACAGTGTTACACGAAAGAGATGGATAACATATGTCATCCTCGCATATCTAGCGTGACCTAAATAAGAGGAATCGTATCGTCATCATAAGCACATTAAAGAGATGTCTGTGAACAAAATGGAAAAAGCAACCTTGCAGAAACCATGAATATTCAAAAGAGGAAGTTCAAGAGGATCAAATCAAATTTTATTTCTCACATGCGTCGAATACAACAGGTGTAAATAAACTAAATAAAAATAAAGAGAAACACAATAAAATAACAATAACGAGCGTATATACAGGGGGTACTGGTATCGAGTCAATGTGCGGGGTTAGTCAAGGTAATTTGTACATGTAGGTAGGGGTAAAGTGATAATAAACAGCGAGTAGCAGCAGTGTAAAAACAAAGGAGGTGGGTCTGTCAATGTAGATAGTCCGGGTGGCTATTTGATTTATTGTTCAGCAGTCTTATGGCTTGGGGGTAGAAGCTGTTAAAGAGCCTTTTGGACCTAGACTTGGCGCTCCACCACCCCTTGCTGTGCGGCAGCAAAGAGAACAGTCTATGTCTTGGGTGACTGGAGTCTTTGACAACTTTTTGGGCCTTCCCCTGACACCACCTAGTATATAGGTCCTGGATGGCAGGAAGCTTGACCTCAGTGATGTACTGGACCGTACGCACTACCCTCTGCAGCGCCTTACGTTTGGATGCTGAGCGTTGCCATACCAGGTGGTAATGCAACCGGGCAGGATGCTCTCGATGGTGCAGCTGGATAACTTTTTGAGGATCTGGGGACCCATGCCAAATCTTTTCAGTCTCCTGAGGGGGAAAAGGTGTTGTCGTGCCCTCTTCACGACTGTCTTGGTGTGTTTGGACCATGATAGTTTGTTGGTGATGTCGACACCAAGGAACTTGAAACTCTCGAACCGCTCCACTACAGTCCCGTCGATGAATAATGGGGGCCTATTCGGCCCTCCTTTTCCTGTAGTCCACGATCAGCTCCTTTGCCTTGCTCACATTGAGGGAGAGGTTGCTGTCCTGGCACCACACTGCCAGATCTCTGACCTCCTCCCTAAAGGCTATCTCATCGTTGTCGGTGATCACTGTTGTGTCGTCAGCAAATTTAACTCTGTTGGAGTCGTGCTTGGCCATGCAGTCGTGGGTGAACAGGGAGTAAGCACACACCCCTGAGGGGCCCCAGTGTTGAGGATCAGTGTGGCAGGTGTGTAGTTGCCTACCCTTACCACCTGGAGGCGGCCCATCAGGATATCCAGAATCCAGTTGCAGAGGGAGGTGTTAAGTTCCAGGGTCTTTAGCTTAGTGATCAGCTTTGTGGGCACTATGGTGTTGAACGCTGACCTGTAGTCAATGAACAGCCTTCTCACATATACCACCATTCAAAAGTTTGGGGTCACTTTGAAATGTCCTTGTTTTTGAAAGAAAAGCACATTTTTTGTCCATTAAAATAACATCAAATTGATCAGAAATACAGTGTAGACATTGTTAATGTTGTAAATGTATATTGTAGCTGGAAAAACGGCAGACTTTTCATGGAATATCTACATAGTCGTACAGAGGCCCATTATCAGCAACCATCACTCCTGTGTTCCAATAGCTGGCCTTCTAGGCAGAGTTGCAAAGAAAAAGCCAAATTTCAGACTGGCCAGTAAAAAGAAAAGATTAAGATGGGCAAAATAACACAGACACTGGACAGAGGAACTCTGCCTAGAAGGCCAGCATCCCGGAGTTGCCTCTTCACTGTTGACGTTGAGACTGGTGTTT
This sequence comes from Salvelinus alpinus, assembly GCF_045679555.1. Classification (NCBI taxonomy): domain Eukaryota; kingdom Metazoa; phylum Chordata; class Actinopteri; order Salmoniformes; family Salmonidae; genus Salvelinus; species Salvelinus alpinus. The sequence continues at coordinate 28,175,685 of NC_092090.1, forward strand.
TGCGGGTACTATTTAATGAAGCTGCCAGTTGAGGACTTGTGATGCGTCTGTTTCTCAAACTAGACACTCTAATGTACTTGTCCTCTTGCTCAGTTGTGCACTGGGGCCTCCCACTCCTCTTTCTATTCTAATTAGAGACAGTTTGCGCTGTTCTGTGAAGGGAGTTGTACACAGCGTTGTACCAGATCTAAAGTTTCTTGGCAATTTCTCGCATAGAATAGGCTTCATTTCTCAGAACAAGAATAGACTGATGAGTTTCAGAAGAAAGTTCTTTGCTTCTGGCCATTTTGAGCCTGTAATCAAACCAACAAATGCTAATGCTCCAGATACTCAACTATTCTAAAGAAGGACAGTTTTATTGCTTCTTTAATTAGAACAACAGTTTTCAGCTGTGCTAACATAATTGCAAAAGGGTTTTCTAATGATCAATTAGCCTTTTAAAATTATAAACTTGAATTAGCTTACACAAAGTGCCATTGGAACACAGGAGTGATGGTTGTGAAATTGGGCCTCTGTTAACCTATGTAGATATTCCTTAACAAATCTGCCGTTTCCAGCTACAATAGTAATTTACAACATTAACAATATCTTCACTGTATGTCTGATCAATTTGATGTTATTTTAATGGACTACAAATTTTATTTTATTTCAAAAACAAGGACATTTCTAAGTGACCCCAAACTTTTGAACGGTATTGTATATATTCTTATTCCATTCCTTTACTTAGATTTGTATGTATTAGGTAGTTGTTGTGGAATTGTTAGATTACATGTTAGATATTGCTGCACTGTCGGAACTAGAAGCACAAGCATTTCGCCACACTGCTGACCATGTGTATGTGACCAATAACATTTGATTTGATTTGATGCTTTGCCTGTTTGATGGTTCGTCTGAGGGCATAGCGGGATTTCTTAATGCAAGAATGATGTACTGTATGTGACTGATGTTAAACTGAGAAAGTGAGAGGATGGATCCAGTGCTGCCAAGAGTAGTAATCTGCATCATGCAGGAAGTTGTACTGTATGAAGTACTGCTCGACTTTTGACACTCGCTAGGCCAAATAGCCCCCAAAATCCTTTAAATAAATTGGGCTACAAGGGTTTATGGTTTGGAACCAGCTCCATCTTCCATTATTCATCTTAAGGTGTACATTATACTGAAGCCTATCTGCACTACCGCCCTAAATAAGTGTGGTTCTTAACCCCTGGAAGGATGGGGAATGAACGGGCAACCTAAGAAACCTGAAAAATATATGTTTTGAAAGCTGGAACCATTAAGAGCTTTGACAGGCTGGCACAGTCCAGTTGCTTGTCAAGACGATAGGGAAATCTGCACTGTAGGCCTACCATAGGAGTGGAGAATAGCTGCCCGGACAAATGGTAGCTAAGCTAACAAGTCCCCAGGCTCTGGAGCAGAGTGGGAGGCTGCAGACTATGACGGCTCCATCCATGCGAATCTAGCCCCACTGAGCAGCTCCAGCTTCATACGCTAGCTGTTACCCCCAGTCTAGAGCTGGTCTCCTGGGACAGAGCTGTCTACTACATCCCCCATCACACCACGTCAAACATGTGGAACATTAGGGATCAAAAAGAGTTTCAGAGAGAGGTGGAGAGGATCCTTGTTCCTGTATAAATCAATGGGATATACAGTGTAGCTAGTCTCACACGAAGACTATTAGCACCTATGTGTATCTATAGCAATGCCTAAATGAATGCACCATCCATACAATTGCTATAATTATTAAATATTCTCCAAGAATTTCATCCCCTTCCAAATTAGGAGGAAGGTAGTCTTGCTTGTAAGACTCATGGCGCTCCACAGCGGCTGTGGGGAGAGACTATGGGAAGATAAAGTAGGTCTACATTTGACATTGTTCCCTTATCAATCATAAAACCATGGTACAACTGGGGAGAAGGAAACTAAATTATACCACGCTACGCCTTTGATATTGCTGGTATCATCAGGTGTAACAGTATAACTTTAGTACGTCCCCTCGCCCCGACACGGGCGCGAACCAGGGACCCTCTGCACACATCAACAACTGACACCCACGAAGCGTCGTTACCCATCGCTCCACAAAAGCCACGGCCCTTGCAGAGCAAGGGGCAACACTACATCTAGGTTTCAGAGCAAGTGACGTAACTGATTGAAACGCTACTAGCGCGTACCCGCTAACTAGCTAGCCATTTCACATCCGTTACACTCACCCCCCTTTCAACCTCCTCGCGAACCAGGGACCTTCTGCACACATCAACAACGGTCGCCCACGAAGCATCGTTACCCATCGCTCCACAAAGGCCACGGCCCTTGCAGAGCAAGGGGCAACACTACATCTAGGTTTCAGAGCAAGTGACGTAACTGATTGAAACGCTACTAGCGCGTACCCGCTAACTAGCTAGCCATTTCACATCCGTTACACAGGCACCAATGTGTCCTTGGAATAAGACATAAACATGCAGTGAACTGGGAAGTCACTTTAAAGTCAGATGTAATTAGTCCAAATGAAGTGAGGGATCCACACAGTAGTCAGCAGGTGGCATATGAATACAGCATGGAGGTGACAAAGACCTGAGTCCCTGTCTGATTAGTACTGTGGTTGACAGCAGGCATCAGGCCTGACTGGCACATCAAAAGAAACTGCAACACTTGTAAGTAACTTGTGGTATCATGCTTCCTTCCACCACTGAGTTTACCCCATACCCCTACCTTACCTATCACAGTGTGTCCATTTTCTCGACTGAATCAAGTAATTATTTGTCGTTCGCTGTGTTCATGTTTTTTGGGGGTGTAAAATATCTGACTTGATCATTTATCTGCAGATTCTTAAAAGAAAAGAATAGCGTGAAAGAATTAGAAAGACTATCTTACCTCTCTACCTGATGTTCTTTTTGTGTGTGAGGCTTAGTCGGCCCTGGCTGCCTGCGCCTAGTGATCCCAACAGTCCCTTTATCTGCCTTTCATTACGGTCTCACTCGCCCTCTTAGCAGAGCGGGTGTCTGGGAGAGACAGTCACTTTTTCCCAGCCTGTGATGTTCCTGCAGATTACAGAGGCGCTTTGAAGCCGCTGCACTCCTCGATGCCGGGGCCTCAGACAGACCCATGCCATCTGCCAGATTGACGCTGAAGCAGCAGAATGGGGCAGAGACGCCCTCTGTTGATCTAGGCCTCTTTTGTCTTTCATGTGTCACATTCGGATGTCGCACCAAAGCCACACCTATGCAATCTGAATCTGCAGCGGGGCCCGCCTGCCCGAGAGACAAGCACACAAACACATATAGACCAGATGTACGGACGGGATGGGGAGTAATGGGCCTCTGTAATTACTCTTACCTGTGGGCATCTGTCTAGAAATGAGACAATTACTGTGGTCTTCCCCACATGGTATTCTCTCTCCCTCTCTGCCAAGGCCTTGGAAATCACATTCATGTGGGCTATTTATTCCTTACCGGCAGATTGAATTTTATAACACCGTAAGAGCATTAGAGGACAGCATGGCTCATTTTCTAACAGTCCCGGTCAATGTTACAGAAAGGTATAGATGTTACGACCCTTAGGGCAGTTAGTATAGCAGATGGAAAGATACTGTTAAAGTTGCTGCCCTGGGGCAGTTAATGGTTCACTCTGATAAAATAGGCCTTACAGGTTTTTTTTAACAATTTGGGATGAGTCAATACCGCCTCTCATTATTGGGTGTCAAATTGGGAGTCACAACCTTTGGTTGGAATGTCAGGTTAACACCCAAAGTTGGAAGTTCTTTCCCCATAAAATGTGGAACATCAATGAGTGCACAGACAGTGTTACCTCCTCATACAGTACAAATTAGTGTGTCTGGATGGTAAACTCTCATTGTGTTTGCAGACTCAGAGACCATTTCCTAATGGCTGCTACACAGTTTCTATGAACTTTTCATACAGCTTAGAATCTGAAAGAGGACCATCACCAGGCTTTGAACACTGGTCCCCTGTGTATTCTCCCCACCCCAGGACCACTGTCTTCAGAGGCTTATAGAGAAAAAAGGCCAAGAGCGACATAAATCACTGGTTGCCCCCCCCCCTTCACACACACACACACACCTCCTCCCCCTCCTTCTCTTTGTCATACAACACACAGACACTGTCAACCCCCAACAAGACTCCCCCGCAGTCACACATCAGAGTACTCTCCACTCACACAAAAAATAACTTCCACATCCATTGAAATGGAGCTTTCAAAAACAGAATAATACATTAAAGCACAAGACGTTAAACTATAAAAACATGAAGTAAAGCCCAATAAAATATACATTACAGTAATTGGAACAGAGAAGACTAGGTCTGACGATGGGAAGCGGGAGATGCTAATGACAGCACTTCAAACGTGGCTCTGCATTGATTCTCCTCTATCTGTAGCAGCACATGGTACCCTGGTTGTTGAAACTAGTTTTGCAATAATTTGAGCGAATAATCACGAAATCAATACAGTACAGACTACAGTAGATGATGATTTCATCACAATAGTGATGTACAGTGCTTTGCTCCAAGTTGGAACTTCCAACACAGAGCCAGGTCATATCCAGTGACTCCAGTGGCTCATGACTGTATTAGAGATATTGGGACATCTGCCAAGGTGAACATTGGGAGTAATACAGTCTTATAACAGTCTAACAGAAAACCAAAGCTACACACAGACATCGTGAAGACCATAGATAGGAGAGTTAAACGTCATTCTGTGATTGAGTGAGTGATGGAGTCTCAAAGCAGCCATCACAGTGACAGATTGGCAGCAATCAGGAGAGACAGGCAGGAGAGAAAGAGTTATTGGCTTCGACTCTTTGATGTTTATATCTCTTTTATCTGATTGCTGGTTATACATCTTCAAACCCTGTTCGTTGTTGACAGGCATGGTGACCATAAACCATCATCTCTGTCACATCTGAATAGGATTCAGCTTGCTTCCCTTTGAGTTTAAAGAAGAAAACGTGAATCTGCTTCGCAGTGTTTATCTCTGTCAGGGAACAACTGATGTGCCATTCATTCTGTGTACACGACCAATAACATTTTCTTTGATTTGATTACATGGTTTCAGGTCATTTAGAAATAATTATTATGTGCTGGAGATGCTGGATGATAGTGCATTGCAAAAGCTTATAGAGAATAACATAGTATGACCATTTTTAATGGACTATAGCATAAAACTGGGTTGTCCAAGGTCATAAAAAATCACTACCAATGTCTGTACAAAATGTTACAACATGGTTCTCTGGTATTCTAAAACTGTAGAAACTGGATTGTTCCACTGGCTTAAATTTCAAATGATGATAGTATTTTGGCCCTACAGTGGCATATAAACACCGTGCATATCTCGAGTGCTGATTGGTTGGTCAAACCCAAACCATGTGCAAGACAGATAAACCATTTCAAACCCTCTTTTGTGTCCCCTTGTTTGTGTTTTTGTTGTGAATGTATGGAGACCAAATGTTTTTATTCCATACAGGCCACAGAGTGGGAAGCGGTTTCCCATGGTTCCGTTAGGATGCTGCATGCTTTCATGTGGAAAATTATCTCTGGGTCCCCTCAGCCCCTCTGTTGTGACAGGGGATAATGAATTTCACAACATCTGCCATTTGTTAGCCCTGTTCGGTGTAACAGATCTCCTTTTAATCCTGAGACGTCCATGGACTTCCAAAGCGTACGCAGAGCCACAGATGAAATGAAACAGATGGATCCCATGGCCTCTCTGGGCTGGGAGTAGGGGTACAGAGTATAGACAGGCAAGCAGGCAGAGGATGGGGCTGGGAATAAGGGCTGGGGCTGGGAGTAGGGGTACAGAGTACAGACAGGCAAACAGGCAGAGGAGGGGCCTGGGAATAAGGGCTGGGGCTGGGAGTAGGGCTACAGAGTACAGACAGGCAAACAGGCAGAGGAGGGGCCTGGGAATAAGGGCTGGGGCTGGGAGTAGGGGTACAGAGTACAGACAGGCAAACAGGCAGAGGAGGGGCCTGGGAATAAGGGCTGGGGCTGGGGAGTAGGGGTATAGCTTCAAATGCACTGAAAGTGTAGGACCTCTGTCATATGTTTATAGATTTTCAGCCATAATGTTAGCTTATTCAAGCTCTTGCCTCAAGAAAAGTGAAGATTTGACATGTCAGTGTTGAATGGTTTGAGCCTTATCTCAGTTTCAAGGGACACAGAGTACTGGACAGTGATTCTCTCTCCCCAAGGCTCGTGAGGGATAGAGAGTGACAACACAGGCAGATAATAGTCGAGACTATTGATAAAGAAGCTGGGACACTGCTCCTCCTTTAGGCTTCTGTATCAGAACTCACCAGACAGTGACAGTATTAAGCCTGAGCTGAACCAGAGTGATGGGTTTAAAATCAACTGACATGATTTACCTCACTGCTTAAAACGGTTATCCTTAAGGGCAAAAGAAAAATGGTATTTGCTTGCATGGGCCAGGCAGTGATAACGCTAAACTGTACTGTTTTGCTATAAATATAGAATACAACTAAAATCCTCAATGATCAACTTCGAAATATAAAAATATGATCACTTCACAAAAATGTAGAGGAGTTGATATCCAGATAAATTATAATTCGTTGAGGATTATTTTGCCTAGCCATTGATGAAAAATTATACATTCATCAGAGCCTCAGAATCTCCTTTCCATCTGAAAGGAAGGTATGGTCGGAATGGCCAATTCTGTTTCTTTTCGTTTCCACCAATTCTGAATATGAGCAACTGGATTCTCGGCCCCCATCCTCTGTCCCTTCATAAAACCTGGAATGTGCTTCAAAGAATGCACACTATCTTCCCTCCATGAATAAAACATCTGTCATTCATCGGCCTGTAAAATATGTGGCAATTTAACAGAGCATAACAGCTCTGAAGGGGATAGAGGAGGCAGAGCAGAAGCCTGTGCAGTGTCCTAATAATAAGCCATGTACAAGTGTTAGCTTAGGCTATCTCTCCCTTTGGACAGTTCACAGTTTACTGGTCTTGGGCCCAGGCCATGGCAAGTAAAACTCCTATTTGTGATCCATAATGACAATAGGAGTTATTACATGATAGAGAAACAATTCAGTGTTTCAAAGCAGGTTCATGTTAGAGTATTATTATCTATCTGTTGTAGAGTGTGGGCATCCACACTAAGACAGTCCGACAGTGGACTAAAGGCAGACTGGACTGGTGGAAATGTAAAGTAAACAATGTAGTGAATGGCCTGGGGGCCTGCCTCCGGGAAAGCTAAACGTACAGTAAAAATTCTGTCCTGGATCGGTTGGCCTTTCATGCTGGTCAAAGTGAAAAGTCACAGAGAAGGGGAATGGAAAGTGGGACAAGCAACCGCCATAAGGAAGTTAGTGGGTCAAAGTTACTGTCTCTAGACCTAATTTATTTCTATACATTTTCTCAGAGTAAATTCACTTATTCACTCCCTATCGGGTCTCCAAAGTGAGGCTCCAAAAACAAATAGGTGAGAAACAGTGGTCTAACTGTCTATCCTAGTTGGCTCCAGAGAGGGCACGGAGGGGAAGCCTGTTACTCACACATCAGAGGCTACATTCACCCTCCGTTACTCTCTGTTTGGGATGCCTCTCGGCTCTGTCTGTTTTAACCAGTCTGCCTGACTGTTCGGGCCAGGGGCATCTGATAACCTTGGGGTGCTTCACCTTTCTAAAGCAAGTGCCCATTTATTATTATACAAAATGACTCAGTCGGGGGATGTGATGACGTCAGAAGGAGATCAGTATGTACTATAGGCCTACATTGCTTCTGAATCTGCTGTCCAGTTTTAAAAATCTAGTAAAACCTTGAGACTAATACTGTGTCAAATCACGCCCCCTACAGGTGACTAAAGTTGATACATTCTTATGTCCTTTAAAAAATATATATTTAACCTTAATTTAACTAGGCAAGTCAGTTCACAACAAATTCTTATTCGGCCTACCGGCCGACCCCGGGCGACGCTGAGCCAATTGTGCACCGCCCTTTGGAACATCCAATCACGGCCAGATGTGATACAGCCTGGGACCATTTCTGACACAATAAAAAAAATGCATTTTTAATTAACTACAGTAAGAACATACAACATGGACATGTTATGTAGGTTTGGCTTATCTACAAATAAACATTGCACATGGTGATAAAATAATGTGATTTTACCTCCAGCCGACACGCGGCGCTGCACCCAACAAGCACTCTGCAATCGATTGCTATCCCTTCCAGGAGAGAAAACAAAGAACAACTTGGTTGTCAGCTAGCGTAAAGATTCAAACCATATAAATAATGGGCAAGAAGCATAAAAAGCACAAGTCTGAAAAATATGAAGGTAAGACACATTTAGATAGCCAATGCGCTGGTATTGGTTGAATTCCTCGGGCCATTAAAAGGTTAGCGCTTCATAGCTGTTTTCGCGCGAGCTTTGGTTAGCTAACGCATAATCACCCATTTGAATTCAGTGCAAGTTAGCTAGCTAATTTATCCAGCTAGCTTAGCCACATGTACCGAGCTCATTAACAGGTGTTAAAGTTAATAGAGCTCTAATTCGATTATTGCTGGTCGCCTTATCATGTATCCTATATGCATTGAACCAAAGATTGAACTTTGAAATGGCTAGCTAGTTACTATACTCATTTACATATTTTAGCCGATGGAGAGGTAACGTTAGCCAACTCGCCATGTTGGTGATCTGTTTGCAACATAGCTAGTTAAGCTAGCTAACTAGTTGGCTACCACAGTTGAGCTATCCGGCTAGCGAACTATTGGTTACAATCAAATATTTTGGAATATACTTCAAGCTAACCCAATGTGTCCCATCTACAGAGTACGGGGAGAGACCACTTAAATTGGTTCTGAAGGTTGCTGGAAATGAGGTGACGACTGGAAGCTCGAGCTTTGAAAACACATTTGACGAACATCCAGATTTAGAGAAACACAAGGACAAGAAAAAGAAGAAGAAAAAGGATAAGGAAAGGAACGATACCATGTCACCAGTTGATGACAAGAAAAAGAAAAAGGTGAGTTTGGGAATCCATGTTTTCATTACATGCCCCTGTTTACCTTTGTACTGTTTGAGGGAAATCTCCAGGGGAGACCATGGCTAAGCTCCACCTACAGTGCCTTGCAAAAGTATTCATCCGCCTTGGTGTTTTTCCTATTTTGTTGCAATACAACCTGTAATTTAAAATTGATTTATTTCGATTGAATGTAATAGACATACACAAAATAGTCCATATTGGTTAAGTGAAATGAAAAAAAATTACTTATTCAAAAAAAAAAAAAAAGTGGTGCGTGCATATGTATTAACACCCTTTGCTATGAAGCCCCTGAATAAGATCTGGTGCAACCAATTACCTTCAGAAGTCACATAATTAGTTAGATTGCACACAGGTGAACTTTAAGTGTCACATGATCTCAGGATATATATATATATATATCTCTATCTGTTCTGAAAGGCCCCAGAGTGTGCAACATCACTAAGCAAGGGGCACCATAAAGACCAAGGAGCTCTCCAAACAGGTCAGGGACAAAGTTGTGGAGAAGGACAGATCAGGGTTGGGTTATAAAAAAATATCCTAAATATTGAACATCCCACAGAGCACCATTAAATCCATTATTAAGAAATTGAAAGAATATGTCACCACAACAAACCTGCCAAGAGAGGGCCGCCCACCAAAACTCACGGACCAGGCAAGGAGGGCATTAATCAGGGAGGCAACAAAGAGACCAAAGATAACCCTGAAGGAGCTGCAAAGCTCCACAGTGGAGATTGTAGTATCTGTCCATAGGACCACTTTAAGCCATACTCTCCACAGAGCTGGGCTTTACAGAAGAGTTGCCAGAAAAAGAAGCCATTACTTAAAGAAAAAAAATAAGCAAACACATTGGTGTTCACCAAAGGGGATGTGGGAGACTCCCCAAACATATGGAAGCAGGTACTCTGGTCAGATGAGACTAAAATGTAGCTTTTTGGCCATCAAGGAAAACGCTATGTCTGGCGCAAACTCAACACCTCTCCTTACCCCGAGAACACAGTTTTCCCTCTCAGTGAAGCATGGTGGTGGCAGCATCATGCTGTGGGGATGTTTTTCATCGGCAGGATCTGGGAAACTGGTCAGAATTGGAGGAATGATGGATGGCGCTAAATACAGGGAAATTCGAGGGAAACCTGGTTTGTCTTCCAGAGATTTGAGACTGGGACAGAGGTTCACCTTCCAGCAGGACAATGACCCTAACATACTGCTAAAGTAACACTCGAGTGGTTTAAGGGGAAACCTTTAAATGTCTTGGAATGGCCTAGACAAAGCCCAGACCTCAATCCAATTGAGACTCTGTGGTATGACTTAAAGATTACTGTACACCAGCAGAACCCATCCAACTTGAAGGAGCTGGAGCAGTTTTGCCTTGAAGAATGGGCAAAAATCCCAGTGGCTAGATGTGCCAAGCTTATAGAGACATACCCCCAAAAGACTTGCAGCTGTAATTGCTGCGAAAGGTGGCTGTACGAAGTATTGACTTTGGGGGGGTGAATAGTTCTGTATTTTTGTCTTGTTTGTTTCACAATAAAATATTTTGGATCTTCGAAGTGGTAGGCATGTTGTGAAAATCAAATGATACAAACCCCTAAAAAATGTATTTTCATTCCAGGTTGTAAGGCAGCAAAATATTATTCACCCCCTTGGCATTTTTACTTTCGCAAGCCACTGTTTGATGAACTCCACCAACTGAGTGGCGCAGAGGCCATCTTTTAGGGGAATTCAGCTCTGACCACATGGATTTGCCCAAGAGCCCAATACTTAAACTTAAGTGGCTTTTGATTTTCGGAATTCAAATAGGGGTTTATTTGGCCCATTGACTGACGGACAGGTGATGTTTCAAAAATGTAAATGAAGTGTCAACAAACATGTTTATATGGTGCATTTAGATGACAAAGAAAAAGAAGGGACAGGACGCTGATACAGACTTGGATGATAGGGAGGCGAGCAGGACCCCTATCCGTTCAGATCTGGCGTCCTCTTTGAATAAAGTGGAAGGTAAGTTACTTGCCAGTTTCTACAATGACTGCAACTTTTCCATAATCCTTTCTTTGCCTTTCATTTCTATTGATATATGAAGTAATTTTAACCATTTATTTATCTTTCTTACTCTTCCTCTCGCTCCCTCACTCTCTCGTGTGCTTTTTCCCTCTCTCATTCTCAGAGAAAGAACTGACCCCACTGCAGGAAGCATTGAGCCAGCTCATCAGACAGCTCCAAAGGTGAAGCTTGTTAATAAGAAATTGACAATGAATTGATTATCAGTCTGTTTCCTCTGGTCTATAAAAAAATATCCCGGTGCCGTCTTTCGGATGCGATTTTAACCGGGTGTCCTGACTCTCTGTGGTCAAAGATCCCATGGCAGTTATCATAGACCGCTGCACCCCGATTCTTAAGGCACTGCATCTCAGTGCTAGAGGTGTCACTACAGACCCTGGTTTTATTCCAGGCTGTATCACAACCGGCTGTGATTAGGAGTCCCATAGGGCGGCTCACAATTGGCCCAGTGTCGTCCGAGTTTGGCCGTCGTTGTAAATAAGAACTTGTTCTTAACCGACTTGCCTAGTTAAATAAAACATTTCTAAAAAATCTGGTGTCCTAGCTAAATTCCCAATCTGGCCCTCATACGGCCACCTAATAAACCCTAGCTTCCAATTGGCTCATTCATCCCCCCTCCTCTCCCTTGTAACTATTCCCCAGGTTGTTGCTGTGAATGAGAATGTGTTCTCAGTCAACTTACCTGATAAAATAAATGTTGCATTGAGGCCTTTCAAAGCAACAACTGACTTTCTCTTGTAGGAAAGACCCAAGTGCGTTTTTCTCGTTCCCTGTGACTGACCTTATCGCTCCTGGATACTCCACGATCATCAAGCGGCCCATGGACTTCGGCGCAATGAAGGAGAAAGTCAAGAATGAGTATTACCAGTCACTAGAGGAGCTCAAGGTACACCTGTCAGCTGCACTACCTTCTTGACGAATAACTTTCAGAATAGCTTCATTATGTCTCATTCTAAAGCAGTGGATTGATTGACAATCAAGCCTGAGGTGTTGATTTAAATAGAAACCCAACGTTAAACATATGCAGAGTCCAGTGACTGACTGCAGTGTGTCTCCATTGATACAGGTGGACTTCAGGATCATGTGTGAGAATGCAATGATCTACAACAAGCCAGAGACCATTTACCACAAAGCTGCCAGGAAGCTGCTCCACTCTGGCATGAAGATCCTCCGCCCGGTAAGGAGAATGCGTCTACAGACGGAAATTTGACACATACATCTCACACATGCATATGGGATCTTCCCTTGAAAATGGGATTTAGTCCTGGATTAGGCTTAATCTGTGTCCAGGAAACTGGCCCTATATGTGTGCCTGAGTGAAATAATCACTAGTTGCCACATATGAACAGCAGAGGGCGCCATATTCATACCCCTGAATGTTTAGATATGAATCTTCACCACAGTTTTTATATATTTAAAAAAATAATTGGTGCCCTGTAATCACAAGACCCCTTGGTTGGAACAACAAGGGATTGTGGTGTACTTTGCGGTGAAACAAAGTCTACTCTCTCGCTGTCCCACAGGAGAGGCTTGAGAGCCTGAGGCAGAGTATTGAGTTCATGGCTGGCCTAGAGAACCCAGCCAACCGGTCAAGTAAGACTGGAGAGGTGGGAAACTCAAGCATGGGTCAGTGTAAAGATGGCCCCAGCCCCACAGATCCTAGCGAGACCGCCCAGTCTGCCCCACACACTCCCAGGTACCGTGATAACTTTACCCTGCACATGAACACTGACAATATGCTTTTAGGTATTAATTGCTTAGAGTCAACATATGGATTTCGATCTCGTACACAATTTACATAAACTAATATATAGACTACAGATAGGGGTTAAGGTGATTGTTCATAGCTTAGACTGTGAGAAGCTGTTCTTTACCAAACACAGATCCCAACCAGGAAGCAAGCAAGCAGTATTATACACTAATGTTAATAAGTCATGGATAGTGGGCTTGTTCTCCCAAGTGTTTGGTGGATCAGTTCTTTCCACAGACTCTGGCTGGAGGATGAGCGATAATGAAAGGAATGCCTCTGAGCGTGTCAGGTCTTGTGTTCAGTCAGCACTATGCAGCACGTTTCACACCAATCACTCTCTGAAACCTACGAGTTATTGTCCTTTTAAACCCCACTGAGGTGTAATGAGTAGAAAATGTCTTCTCTTACTTTTAGGTATTTTTTTTAACTGCATTGTTGGTTAAGGGCTTGTAAGTAAGCATTTCACTAAGGTCTACACCTGTTGTATTTGGCACATGCAACAAATACAATTTTATTTGAAATGCTTTCGCAAATAAGACTACAGCATGAGGACTTAAGATTTGATGTGAAGTTTGATTGAAAGTATACTGGCAGCATATTCATTGGGAACATGTACTGTAGCTATAGCATGAAATGTATTCTCTATTAGATTCAGATGTTATGACTGTTTCAAAATGTATTGTAATCACTAATGGCTGCCAGCAAAATAAATTCCTATTTTCAGCTGATCCTTTTTTGGTATTGAACAATGAAACCCTATGAATCAGTTAAGTTCAAAGTCTCCTACTCCTCTATATTCTGTTCTCCAATACTTCCAGGAAAGACAACGACTCCAAAGACGAAGTGTCCAAGGTCGTCAGTCAGGCAGAGAAGGAGCTTGAGGAGATCCGCAAGCTCATTGACGATTCAGGAGGCAAACTGTCCAACAGAGGGCTGGAGAGTGAGGTGAGAGCCATGGGCTATGGAAGTGGCTTAAACTGTTTAGGCCAACCAAGCTCTCTTACCCCATCTACTATGTAGGAAATGTATGGTCTAATTTAGTGAATGTATTCATTATGTTCACTAATGTAATAATACGACTGTTTTATTTGGTTATGTAGCTGGACTTTGAGAGGAGAAAGTCTGATGGTTCCACCACACTGGCAATCCTGAACCCAGTCGACCTTGTAGCTGGAGGTGGGTCCAGTCGTCACGGCCGCAATTAGCTAGTTGCGCTATATCCATTTCTATTTGTGCAACATGGGAAAACAGGAATCCATGATTGATTCCAACTGTTAACTCTATCAAGTGTGATAAAATCATCAGCTTTTAATTGTAAATTAGCCTCTATTTCTCAATCAACTCTTATCTCTACAGATGTGGGCTACTGCCCTGTGAAGCTGGGCATGATGTCCAACCGGCTGCAGAGTGGCATCAACACCCTGCAGGGCTTCAAGGAGGACAAGAGGAACATGGTCACACCAGGTAAGCTGAAGGGGCCTTAGTGGCGAGTTTTAATAATCAAAAGGCATTTCTTATATCGACTTCCATCGTCTCCCAAGAGTGGCTGAATAACCTCTTCATCTGAGTGTCTGAGACTACAGCGCTTGTATAGAAGCGCATGTATAAATCTAATGTTCAACCAACATGCCAGTATCCATTCATGGGCAACATTGTTTTTCCCTAAGGTCATGTAGCCATGTTAGATTGTGATTCTATAAAAATCTGTTTTTCATAGTCTTATAAATGTATCTCTCTCTGTGAGAGGCTGTGCTCTCAGCCTGTGGTCCTGTATCTCCATCAGTGTTTACGAGCTGTAATGTAATCCAATCTCTGATCTCACAGTATCGTACATGAACTATGGTCCGTACACCTCCTACGCACCCGCCTACGACTCGAGCTTCGCCAACATCGGGAAAGAGGACTCTGACCTGATCTACTCCTTCTATGGAGAGGAAGCCAGCCTCCAGGGATCTGAGAGGTATGCATGTTGCTCCTCATCCTCCCCCTACATTACGGTGTAATATTATGGTCCGGATCTGACATTTACAATAACAAGGGCCTACTTTACAGTAAATAATTCCAAACAAACAAAGCTTTGAGCATTCCAGCATGCTCATAACAGTCCAGATGCCCCTGTATTTCATTGGGTTTGTATATGAGAGTATGCATTTTATGGTTCTGTTGGTGTGGATGAGATTCATTGTGGTGGAGGCTAAAACCACATGGTAAACCTGATACGACCCTACTGCTGCTTCTGAGAGGAGACCAAATGTGACTACCATACACACACACACACACACACACACACACACACACACACACTGATGTAATGTGTTTGTTTTTGTGTCTGCAGCCTCTCGGAGTTCCTGTCCAAATCGGAGGAGCACATGTACAAACTGGCAGACAACCTCCTGGACGCGTTGACTAACGGGGAGCACTCCAAAACCCTGAGAGAGGTAGAACCATTAAGCATGGGAATTATACGGCTATTTTAACATTTCTTTGGACAATACTAACTTGATGCGTTCTTGTCCGTCAGACCCGTCCAGATGAGCAAGGGCCAACAGAAGCCTCTGAGACTGGAGACAAGGACATGGAGGTAAGTCTCAGCTACACTAGGACACTAAACCTGGACAACCTCAGCAGATAAAGGAGACACCACACCCTAGGTCTCAACTACACCCACCTGAAGTGAGCCCCAGCTATCCTGCTCCACCCCCACGAAACATGACCCAACTCCTTGACATAATGCCCGCTTAACCTGGAAGCCAGCCACACCAATGTGTCGGAGGAAACACTGTGCACCTGGTGACCGTGTCAGCGTGCATTGCGCCCAGCCGCCACAGGAGTTGCTAGAGCGTGATGGGACAAGGACATCCCTGCCGGCCTAACCCGGACGACGCTGGGCCAATTGTGCACCACCCCATGGGTCTCCCGGTCGCGGCCGGCTGCGACAGAGCCTGGATTCGAACCAGGATCTCTAGTGGCACGGTTAGCAACGGCGATGCAGTGCCTTGCGCCACTCGGGAGGCTCAGTGTTGGATAATATTAACAGCTTCTGCACATGCCATAACTGTTCTGTTCCAGCTGTGTCAACATGGCAAGCTCGTTCGCTAGCTGCCATGATCCAACACACGGAAAGAACATTTCCCCTTCAAAACACTGCCTCTCTCCACCAGCCCCTGAGAACAGGTCTGTTCACACACACTGTCAGGGATGTGGAAATGTCTGTTTTATTTCTGCGTCCCCTTCGTTGGGCGGCTGAATGGCTCCTCAGTCACAGCAGTGTAGAGGCTGGAGGAAAGAAAAGATCAGGTGTCTCAAGCACACAGCAGCTCTCTGTACCTGGCTGTTTGCTGTGCTTGGCCAGTGTCCAGTTTATCCTCATTCCCTGGTTGGGTGTTGCTGCTGCTCTTTATTTTATTGGAAAGGGCTTGGCAGAGGTATCGACTGTAGCTACCAGAAAAGAGCTGGCCTGGCTGATGCCTCTCCTTTTCAGGAATGCAATTTCAAAGATTCACTGACTGCAGCACTGGGTGACTTGGAATCCAAACAAAAATGCTTTTATTAACCTTTCTTTCATCCTTTTGTTTTTCCCTCAGGTGGTTGATCCGGAGGCCAGCAAGCAGACTGAAAGCAGACTAGCCTCCCTGGGCTCTGTGATCGGCCTGGGCTTGGACCTCCAGACTCCACCGGACCTCCTCTCTGAGGGTAAAGATCAGCTCTAACTGAGGAAACCGACAGCATGCCAGTTAATTCTCTAAAGCTACTGAGAGCCAAAGCGTTACATTTTAAATCCCCTAGGCTTACACCCTTCCTCAAGGTAATTTAGGCGTTTCTGACTCCTGCAGCCACCCTGGACTGTTGTAGGCCATATGCAGTCCCAGTTGAATGTAGTCTATGAAGATAATAGGGAGGATTCAAGAAATAGAACCCTGCACGTGTCAATGCAAGCTTCCTTAGGATATTTAAGAGTGTGTATATGTCTATGTGCATCAGAGGCCCAACACTTCCAGCAGAAGTTGGATGAGACTACAAAGCTCCTCCACGAGCTGCAGGAAGCGCAGAGGGAACGCTTGAGTGTCAAGCAGCCCCCCAACATCATCTGCCTGCTAGCCCCAACCACCAAGGAGCTGCAACTGGGTAACACGTCCTTTTTTCCTTTTAAAGGAGAATGGAATTCCACTCTGTAGTTTATTGGGGGGGGGGCTCTGATTCAAAGGGTTGAGTTAAATGCGGAAGACACATTTCGGTTGAAGTCATTGTTGTGCAGCTGACTAGATATCACCTTTCCCCCCCACAACAGTCTTTATTTTGGACCCTGTAAAAAAAAAATGCAACCAGAAACAGTTATGACTAAACATGGATTTCTGTCAAGCTATTTCCTTTTGACTATCTTAATTCCAGTGGAAGAAATTTCTGGGCCATCCATTTCTCAGCTACACCACTACCAGTGATCTTTATTTGGACTCCACCTTTGGCTTGAAGTTGGACTGTAATATAATTTCCCATTTGTCTCCCTGTAGCTGAGAAGGTGACCGGTAACCTGGCCCAACTGACCAGTCAGGTGGCTCCGGGAGATGTGAGCAGTGTGTATGGGATCAGGAGGGCCATGGGCATCGCTATACCCCTAGAGGCAGATGAACCACTCATAGACCTCACCACAGGTAGGCTTAAACCACCCGGCATCTGTTTCCCTAGTTATTTAGGTCATGGGTAGTAAACATTCTAACCATATACTGGTTGATTTTGTGAACGTGTTCAGTGAAGTAGTAGGCCTACTTGCAAAACTGACTTACCTTTTTAATTGCCCCTGAGGTGGTAAAGTTGTATTGAATGGTGTTACGGTATATAAAATGTTATGGCTACATATGAATTGAAATGTCAAAGCTATTCCCGTCATCTTGATTCCAGTTGATGCTGAGCCAATGGATACCTTGCCTGAAGTTCAGCAGATTCCAGTCATCGCAGTATAATGGAATTTCACAGCAACCATCCTCCTGATAACATCCAATCTCTGTTGTAGTGTACAAAAAGGTTCTTTGTTTGCATTTCTTTTAAACCTTTTTATATATAAAGCCATTTGTCATCTACCTTATCCAATCTGATATTCCGTGTCTTCGTAAATCAAGTTGGGATTCAGCCTTTAAAAAATCAACTTGCGAAACAATTTATCGCAACTGTACAAAATGCAAACTCACATTTAGTCCTCAGACAGCATAAGATGAAAGCAACACGACAGACGTTGACTAAGGCCACAGGACAAGTCAGTGTTGCGTATCTTAAACGTCTGCCGTGGACCTTTTTTTATCTATCAAATCATTTATGGGTAACAATTAAGTATGTTACTGTGATTGTTTTCAATTAAACAATGGTCAAACAGCTTCTTAGCTAAATTTGCTCTTTGCTAGGACTGTCAGTGGTGTGATTGGGGAGTGGAGAGCTGAAAACAAGCTGTTATTGGCCGAGAGGTTTGGAACTCTCTTATCGGTCTTAACTAATTTATTGCCTTGCCAAAACTCCATCCCACCAAACAGGCTGAGATTTCAGGTGGTCTTTTCAAAATGGCGCTTATACTAAGGGCATTGTCATAGTATTATTCTAACCTGTGTGTTTAGGTACACCAAATAGAATATTTGTTTGACCAGCGATTCCCATGCAACATATAAGACACTGCAGTTTGTTGGCTAGTCAATGCAATCTATACATTTACAACTAATATGGCTGAAGCATACTGCACAGCACTGAGTTAGGCTCAAGATCATTTTGTTTCAGTCAAATTAAGCTTTTCATTAGTCACCAGAATGTTGTTTTACTCTTCAAAATTGATTGTACTGTGCATATAGCACTTATTCGTCAGATTATTTTTGAAAGACATACCATATAAACTGTCCATTACACAGTAATTGAACAGACTGTCCATCGGTCTCAGCTGTTTCAGGAGGCAGGATGTTTGGCTTCAATATTTACATTTAGTCCCATGGTCGTACAAACCAAACAGAAAAATAAGAAATTATTAGAGGGTGACTGTTCACTAAACGCGAACTGTATTAAAGGTAGACTCACCGATATGACGTAGATGCCCAAAGTAAACAGCATAGTGGGTCAATTTCCACAACAGCGCAAGTTTAAACTTCTCCGCTGTAACAGCGTGAAGGGAACCCGTGCACAAACTGTTTGTGAGAGCGAAGTCTTGCCGCTCGTGACAACGTAATTTCGCTTAGTCTACCTTTTTTAAGGTCTAGAAAACCATGGCAGAGTGTGTACTGTCACTCCATTGTTTTGGTCACCATTTGCTTGATAAACAGCTCAGTTTTGAACAGACTGAAGATGTTTTTGGTACATCTCATGATTCCAGCAAGGTTCTAGGAATATCAGGTGATAGAATCCAGTATGACGACGACCAGTGCTTGACGTAACCTCCATGTCAGTCTAATTGAATGCACACATTAGAACTGGATCTAAAAAATAAATAAACAGCAGCACTAAGCATTTATTTCCAATGAAGAATCTCCCAAAGGGATTCCTGGAAACACGAATAATCCAAAATATAACCTCTAGGACCACAAGGTCAGGTCTTGATCTTGTCCGGTCAGGATCATCGCTGACTGAAGCACTGGGATGGATTATGTGTGCTCCGGTAGGTTTACTCTAAGAATGTTAACTTATGTGCGGTCATGTAATTAGTCTGTGCTGAATGCTAGACTGTGTCCTGTGACCGACCCAGCACACGTATGCGCTACCAGGCCCAGAGTCCACACACAGTAGACCTCAGCTCAGGCCCATTCCCTGCTGCTTGCTCATGTCTGTGCACACAAAGAAGGTTGTCAGCTCGCCTTTTCCCTTGACGCTGATGAGGCCTCGGCACTCGCAGGAGTAGCCCAGCTTCTGGAGCACGTCTGCCGTCTCCTCTGTGACCTGGAGCAGAAACAAGACAAACATTACTATGCTGAATGCATGCAGCCATGGTTTTTGTGTGGTTATAGTTACTCTCCAGCCAGACTAGCAAGGACAATACTAGGTTGTACTGAACCTGAATCTTGCCCAGCTCTCCAGTGCTCTCCATCCTACTGGCCACGTTGACGGTGTTGCCCCAGATGTCATACTGAGGTTTTCTGGCTCCAATCACCCCAGCAATAACAGGCCCATGGTTAATGCCTGTGAAAAGCAGGCAGACAGTGACACAGGGCACACATAACGAGATACCTGCTGGGAATAAACCAGTCACATACTGTAGAGTAGTCTACCAGAATGTGATGACCAAGACACTGACTGATTTTTATGCCTGAAAAGAGCATGACACAGAAAACTGGAAATAAAATACAAATGACATGCTCAATTCAGTGATATACACTAACAAACAAGTACCATCAGCTTGTCTGGCTGAGTCAACCACAGGGAGTCAAAGCCATTTTACATTTCCGTTTTAGTCATTTAGCAGATGCTTTTATCCAGAGTGACTTACATGAGCAATTGGGGTATCGCAAGGGCACATCGACAGATTTCTCACTTAGTCAGCTCGGTAAGTCGAACCAGCAACCTTTTCGTTACTGGCCCAACTCTTAACCGCTAGGCTACCTGCTACTACCACTGCCAGTTGTTCATGTTGGAATCTCTGCATTTTAATAAAAAATGTCTTCCAGGGAGAATTATGTGGACTTCATTTGTTATTTAGATTTTTCTAGGGACACGTGAATAAATCCTTTGATGCACCAGTCCTTTGAATTTTTTTTTCTTGTATTTCATGCCAGCTTTCTGTGATTATGTATTAAAACCCTAATGTGTGCTTTTATCCCTCAAGTATTATAAATATTTTCCTAAAGCCTGGGGGATCTGCTCAGAATAAGCTGTCTTAGAACTATGTCACAACAGTACACAGGGAGACCAGCGGAATCATGGAGAGTCAATGTTAGCTATTGTGGACAGAAAGAATGTCCTCCTACGTGGTTAGATAGGCAGGGCCAGGAGTGTTTTGTTCTATAACTAGAGCTCACAATTTATCCTGACCAGGTTAGGTGCAGGTGTTCAGGAAAAACTCTTAGCACTAGAATAACAACCAATGAAACCCTAATAAAGATGGATAGAACCAGACACATTGCAGACGTTACGGGTAGTTAATGAATATAGTTCATATATGCCCAGGCCAGTGCCCAAGCTTTACTCACCCACACGCAGCCTAAAACTGTTGAAGGAGTGTCTGTTGATGCCATCCAGCTTGCCAATGAGGGCAATGGCAAACTCTACCATGTTCCCTATCTGTGCCTGCTGCCTATCTCGATCCTGAAACAACACAGTTCATCATAAAGTCCACACACAGGACACTACTACTTACAGTTAAAGTCAGAAGTTTACATACACTTAGGTTGGAGTCATTAAACTCGTTTTTCAACCACTCCACAAATTTCTTGTTAACAAACTAGTTTTGGCAAGTTGGTTAGGACAACTACTTTGTGCATGACAAGTAATTTTCCTAACAATTGTTTACGGACAGATTATTTCACTGTATCACAATTCCAGTTAGTCAGAAGTTAACATACACTAAGTTGACTGTGCTTGGAAAATTCCAGAAAATGATGTCATGGCTTCTGATAGGCTAAGTGACATAATTTGAGTCAATTGGAGGTGTACCTGTGGATGTATTTCAAGGCCTACCTTCAAACTCTGTGCCTCTTTGCTTGACATCATGGGAAAATCAAAAGAAATCAGCCAAAACCTCCAGAAGTCTGGTTCATGCTTGGGAGCAATTTCCAAACGCCTGAAAGTACCACGTTCATCTGTACAAACAATAGTACGCAGGTATAAACACCATGGGACCACGCAGCCGTCGTACCGCTCGGGAAGGAGATGCGTTCTGTCTCCTAGAGACGAACGTACTTTGGTGCGAAAAGTGCAAATCAATCCCAGAACAGCAAAGGACCTAGTGAAGATGCTGGAGGAAACAGGTACAAAAGTATCTATATCCACATAACCTGAAAGGCCGCTCAGCAAGGAAGAAGCCACTGCTCCAAAACCGCCATAAAAAAGCCAGACTACGGTTTGCAACTGTACATGGAGACAAAGATCGTACTTTTTGGAAAAATGTCCTCTGGTCTGATGAAACAAAAATAGAACTGTTTGGCCATAATGACCCTCTTTATGATTGGAGGAAAAAAGGGGAGGCTTGCAAGCAGAAGAACACCATCCCAACCGTGAAGCACGGGGGTGGCAGCATCATGTTGTGGGGGTGCTTTGCTGCAGGAGGGACTGGTGCACTTCACAAAATAGATAACATCATGAGGGTGGAAAATTATGTGGATATATTGAAGCAACATCTCAAGACATCAGTCAGGAAGTTAAAGCTTGGTCACAAATGGGTCTTCCAAATGGACAAT
Source organism: Salvelinus alpinus (assembly GCF_045679555.1). Taxonomy (NCBI): domain Eukaryota; kingdom Metazoa; phylum Chordata; class Actinopteri; order Salmoniformes; family Salmonidae; genus Salvelinus; species Salvelinus alpinus. Next base: position 28,197,859 of record NC_092090.1, read on the forward strand.
GACCCCAAGCATACTTCCAAAGTTGTGGCAAAATGGCTTAAGGACAACAAAGTCAAGGTATTGGAGTGGCCATCACAAAGCCCTGACCTCAATCCTATAGACATTTGTGGGCAGAACTGAAAAAGCGTGTGCGAGCAAAGAGGCCTACCAACCTGACTCAGTTACACCAGCTCTGTCTGGAGGAATAGGCCAAAATTCACCCAACTTATTGTGGGAAGCTTGTGGAAGGCTACCCACAACATTTGACCCAAGTTAAACAATTTAAAGGCAATGCTACCAAATACTAATTGAGTGTATGTAAACTTCTGATCCACTGGGAATGTGATGAAAGAAATAAAAGCTGAAATAAATCATTCTCTCTACTATTATTCTGACATTTCACATTCTTAAAATAAAGTAGTGATCTTAACTGACCTAAGACAGGGAATTTGTACTAAGATTAAATGTCAGGAATTGTGAAAAACTGAGTTTAAATGTATTTGGCTACGGTGTATGTAAACTTCCGACTTCAACTGTACATACACAACTTTATCTATACTGCGTCGTTAACCAGGTTTTATGGTAAAGTTCTATAGTATAGAAAATCAAAAGGTATGCACAGTTGCATGCTGTGTAACCCCCCTCCCATTCCACATGACCTGGGTCAAATAGTTAGTAGCTACCTGGTTATTCTCCTGTCCTGGTGTGCCACTCAGCCCTGCGGCTGCCATATAAGTGCTTCCGATGGTCTTGATCTTCTCAACTCCACTGAATTTGGGCTTGGACAGCAGCTGTGTGTGGGTAAACAAGTGGATGTGTGAGCCAGGGTTAGCTGTGTACTTATTTCTATTACTGGGACATGTGCAATTTTTGTTTGTTGATGGCTGCCAGCGGTTCTCTGACCTCATCAAAGTCTGCTATGATCTCGTTGAGGAGCCTCAGACACTCCAGACCTTCCTTGTTGATGTCACACTCCGTGTAGAACTCTTTGAAGTCCGGTACCGAGGCGAACATCACACACACACAGTCATATGACTTGTAGTACAGATCCTGAGGAGGAAGGAGGTGTACAACTTAAGAGGCAATGCCATGTAGTAACACTAAGCAGAAGAACATAGACATACACTTCACAACAGAGATATAGGGAAGTTTCAGGTTCACACAATAAATATTAGGAGACAGAGCACAGAGCCACATCTTTAAGAGAAAGACAATTCGGAATGATGAGAGGGACAGACTCACAACAGTTCCTCCAGTGCTAGACGTTCCAAACTGTTTTCACTGTGTTGACGTCTGGCAAGGAAATGGCCAGTGATTAGGCTGTACAAGAGGGGCCAATGTTAAACGGGGCCTCTAAAACCCATTCTCTGGGAGAGAGGGAGGCCATCGAAGTCCCATGCTTCTGCTCCTAGATGTCAAATCTCTGAGGAAAACTTCAAAGCATATTTATACTTGTTTTTTTTCTCATGCTTTTTGTTGTGTTGTTTGTTTGATTTGACAATGTGTCATCAATTGGGATTACTATTGTCAGGTATATGCAGTGTTCAAGCTAAGCTGATGAACACTCATCTTTAACTGAAGCAGCTTCAGTAGACTACTTCTCAGGCTGTAACCTACATGTCAAACACAAATAGCTGTTCTGTTGTGTATGTGCTTCCAGAAAACATGTCAAGAGTAAATAGTTCAACCAGATTTATACAAAGGCTGAATTATTTTCTCCGTCACTGACTTAAAGACCTTAGTCAAAGTGTGTCAGAGTGTCCATGGTGATTTAGAGGTAACACGCTGGTCATAACACTGTGACTGGGCTGTGGAGTGCCGGAGTGAGGGAGACATCATAGTGGAGGGGATGTCCATGGCCTTCAGCGGTTAAAGTAGGCCAAGCTCTGAATTTCTGAAAGTTTGTCATATCTTATGAAGTAAGACAAAAATATATTACAAAGTATTGTCAAACTTGTTCAGAATAAATATTGTTAATTTCTTTTAACTCTAGTTACACTGTTTTGATTAAGTGACTCTGCTTATCAGTGGTTTGTCTAATGTGTTTATGTCTGTATCATGTGAACTATTTGAGAGTGACTGTGTAGGGGCAGCAGGAGTTGAGGATGTTGAATGTGTACTATTTGAGAGTGACTGTGTAGGGGCAGCAGGAGTTGAGGATGTTGAATGTGGACTATTTGAGAGTGGCTGAGTAGGGGCAGCAGGAGTTGAGGATGTTGAATGTGGACTATTTGAGAGTGGCTGAGTAGGGGCAGCAGGAGTTGAGGATGTTGAATGTGGACTATTTGAGAGTGGCTGAGTAGGGGCAGCAGGAGTTGAGGATGTTGAATGTGGACTATTTGAGAGTGGCTGAGTAGGGGCAGCAGGAGTTGAGGATGTTGAATGTGGACTATTTGAGAGTGACTGTGTAGGGGCAGCAGGAGTTGAGGATGTTGAATGTGGACTATTTGAGAGTGACTGTGTAGGGGCAGCAGGAGTTGAGGATGTTGAATGTGGACTATTTGAGAGTGGCTGAGTAGGGGCAGCAGGAGTTGAGGATGTTGAATGTGGACTATTTGAGAGTGGCTGAGTAGGGGCAGCAGGAGTTGAGGATGTTGAATGTGGACTATTTGAGAGTGGCTGAGTAGGGGCAGCAGGAGTTGAGGATGTTGAATGTGGACTATTTGAGAGTGGCTGAGTAGGGGCAGCAGGAGTTGAGGATGTTGAATGTGGACTATTTGAGAGTGACTGTGTAGGGGCAGCAGGAGTTGAGGATGTTGAATGTGGACTATTTGAGAGTGGCTGAGTAGGGGCAGCAGGAGTTGAGGACGTTGAATGTGGACTATTTGAGAGTGGCTGAGTAGGGGCAGCAGGAGTTGAGGACGTTGATGTGGACTATTTGAGAGTGACTGTGAGTAGGGGTAGTAGGAGTTGAGGACGTTGATGTGGACTATTTGAGAGTGACTGTGAGTAGAGGCAGCAGGAGTTGAGGAAGTTGATGTGGACTATTTGAGAGTGACTGTGTAGGGGTAGTTGGAGTTGAGGACGTTGATTTGGACTATTTGAGAGTGACTGTGAGTAGGGGTAGTAGGAGTTGAGGACGTTGATGTGGACTATTTGAGAGTGACTGTGAGTAGGGGTAGTAGGAGTTGAGGACGTTGATGTGGACTATTTGAGAGTGACTGTGTAGGGGTAGTAGGAGTTGAGGACGTTGATGTGGACTATTTGAGAGTGACTGTGAGTAGGGGTAGTAGGAGTTGAGGATGTTGAATGTGGACTATTTGAGAGTGGCTGAGAGTAGGGGCAGCAGGAGTTGAGGACGTTGATGTGGACTATTTGAGAGTGACTGTGAGTAGGGGGAGCAGGAGTTGAGGACGTTGATGTGGACTATTTGAGAGTGACTGAGTAGTGGCAGCAGGAGTTGAGGACGTTGATGTGGACTATTTGAGAGTGACTGAGTAGGGGCAGCAGGAGTTGAGGACGTTGATGTGGACTATTTGAGAGTGACTGTGAGTAGGGGTAGTAGGAGTTGAGGACGTTGATGTGGACTATTTGAGAGTGACTGTGAGTAGGGGTAGTAGGAGTTGAGGATGTTGCTGTAAGAATGCAGTGGCTCTGTCTCTACCATGCTGACACAAAGATGACATCACAAATCACAATTCCGATGAAGGGGCTGATTCATGGAGCTGTGGGTTGGTAGGTGGGGTGAGACAGGCACTGATATACGGTACAATGATCCATAGAAGTGGGACCGTCCTTACCCTGGGGGTTCCATCCCTTAACCACTAACCACACTACTGGAAATCGTAATAAACCATTTACAAGTAAATCCAATCAATTCCACTACTAAGTGTTTCCCACTAAGCTTTAGTGAGTGCAGGCCAGTGGAGATGGGACCCCAGTGCAGATAGGAGGAGGAGGGGAGGATGAGTTGGACTCAGTCGACTACCAGTCATCCATCCTGGACTCCTACCTTGTACTTCTCAGTAAGTAAAGTGTTTGTGAGGAATCCCACCTCGTTCTTTTTATTCTCCCCAACAAACAGCGCAGCCACATGAGCCGGCAGCACGTTCTCCAGGAGCAGGCGGTTCAGGTTCTCCCTGGTCTCGATCTCATCCTGCTCCGTACGGTTCTTGTTCTTCAGAAGGAAGTCCTGGCGGAAGCATGACTCATTCTACGGGACAGAAGTGATGTGGTAATTTAGTAGTAAAAGGAAAGAGGTAGTGGAAGAGGGGGGTAGGAGAAGAGAGGGGTAGGAGAAGAGAGGGGTAGAGGAAGAGAGGGGTAGGGGAAGAGAGGGGTAGGGGAAGAGAGGGGACAAGACAATGAGAGGAGAACAGAGGCCAACAAAGTAGAAGAACATGTCCTGACCTGTTGTGAGATGATGAGCATGGTGACCAGGAACAAGGTGATGTATATGCAGCTCATCACCTCGGGGTGTTTGACCAGCCCCAACGCTCTCAGGATGGTCCCAGAGTCCTCAGTTCTGGAACACAGAGCTCAGGGGTTAGAGGTAATCTAAAGTAAAGCTCTGTATAAACCAGGTAGGATATAGTACCAGGTGTTTGATGCACAGTACAGAACAGTGTTGGGGTCAATTCAGTAAGTGGATTGAAATTCAATTAATGAATTGAAACAACCTTCATAGAAAACAAATCAGAAATGACTTAATAATATATAAATGTTCCTGAATCACTTCTTGAATTGAAAACTGAATCTACCCCAGGCCTGGTACACAACACATGCTATAGGACCTGTTTTTATTGAGTTGGTTGTAAAGCATTTGTCCATAGCAGCTGAAGAGACCAGCCTTGGCGCTGAGGATGATGATGTAGTAGGCTGTGGAGGCCAGGATGAGGAAGACCACTTTGAGCTCAAAGCTCACCCTCAGGAACACTCCACAAGCTATGAGAGCCAGGATACAGCTGAACACAGAGTACTGAGAGAGAGATGGAGAGAGAGAGACCGAGAGAGAGAGAGATAATGGAGTGAGGAGACCATGAAAACCATCAATGGAAAGTGCCAGTTCTTCATTTCAATGTTTATTATTTGTAATTTATTATATTTATTTGAAATGGCTGAGTATATATTTGCAAACAACAATAAAAACACTGAAATGGAAAGTATAATTTCATAACTGTGTGTTGCAAGCGTGCCGTGCTCTATCAGCTGAGCTACAGAAGACCTGTTAGTGAGGGATATTGTAGGCATCACTCACCGGCAGGTAGAACAGGCTGCCTGGATGCTGCTCACTGGAGTTGTCAGATCGAATCAGATCAGGGTTACCATTGATATCACACGGTGACTTCGTCTGGATGAAGCACTAGAGGGAACAAGAAGATTTGATTGACAGTCAACCGCTAAGTGGGTCTGACTGAAAACAAAAAGACTGTGAAGCATGTGTTATTGGCATGTCTGTTGATGACTTGATGTTCTTCTTACAATAAGAAGCTAATGCTCTTGTTGCTATGAAAAGTTTATGTAATTGCATGTACACGTGATGGCATTCTGTTCTATGTTTAATCAGTGAGATGTGAGATAGTGAGTTGTTGCGTTAACTTACCAGGTTGAAGACTGCTAGGATGATGATGACCGCAGTGGTGATAGTGACCAGAGGGAGGCGCACACACGGCCTCTTGACCACTGCCTCGGACACAGCAGGCAGCCACTGGCAGGACGACAACTTCTCCGGAAACAACCGCTGAGGTGTGGGAGGAGCGAGGCATCCAGCCATGGGAGAGGAGGAGTGGATAGGAGGGGAAGAGATGAGTGTGTATATGGGGGGTGAAATGCATGGAAGAGACAATGTGCGACTTACTAACACAGCAGCACTGAATGTTCAGTCTATTTTCAGAAAGACAGGATAATACACTGAGTGTACAAGACATTAGGAACAACTGCTCTTTCCATGAAATAGACTGACCAAGTGAAAGCTATGATCCCTTATTGATGTCTTCTGTTAAATCCACTTTAAATTAGTGTAGATGAAGGGGAGGAGACCAGTTAAAGAAGGATTTTTAAGCCTTGAGACAATTGAGACATGGATTGTGTATGTGTCATTCCGAGGGTGAATGGTCAAGACAAAATATTTAAGTGCCTTTGAATGGGGTATGATAGTAGGAAGGTGTTCCTAATGTTTTGTACACTCGGTGTATCTCTGACTAGTGAATGTAATAACTACACTGCCTGTCTGTCTGCACCATGGCATTGAGATGGTATGCACCAGCTGTCAATGGCCACATAACATCAACGTACAGCTTCACAGGAAAAGACCCAGGGATAGATGGAAGAGCTTATGCATCCTAGCCAGAAACCGTGTTTCCACTGTCACAGTAAGAAATACACACAGTACACACACACAGTACCCCACCCCCACACACAGTCAACTAAGCCTGGCCCTGTCCAGAAATAGGGCTTGTTGTGACCTAAGCCTAAAACTCCCACTGACCTGCAGGTGACCTGCGAAACAGATGCCCAGGGTCAACAGGAGGACACAGGCCAGCACTCCAAACGACATTCCCAACATTTTGGAACTGAGGGATGAAGAAGGGAAAAGATCCAACACTGAATCCCAAAAGTTCAAATACTGGTTGTCATGCCATTATTGTTTCCATGGTTTAAGAGGAACAACTATTATTACTACTGTACCAGTCAATATCGGTTGAGAAATATGTTTCTTATAGCCACAAGGGAAAATCACTCACTCTTTTGTCACAAACATCTGAACCACAAAGATGCAGAAGAAGATGAAGGTGGCACAGCCGATGTAGTGCTTGAACATGGGCAGATCAATGGCTCGGTACTGGGGAGGAAAGAAGAAGTCATGTTTGAACCTCTCACAAATACTAAGAACACAGTTTTTACAGTATGTATAGTGCATTCGGAAAGTATTCAGACCCCTTGACTTTTCCCACTTTTTGTTACGTTACAGCCTTATTCTAAAATTGATTTTTTTTATTTTTATATTTCCTTATCGATCGGCACACAATACCCCATAATGACAAAGCAAAAACAGTTTTTTAGAAATGTTTGCAAGTTTATTAAAAACAAAATAAAAATATGGCATTTACATCAGTATTCAGACCCTTTACTCAGTACTTTGTTAAAGCACCATTGGCAGCGATTACAGCCTTGTGTATTCTTGGGTATGACGCTAAAAGCTTGGCACACCTGTATTGTGGGAGTTTCTCCCATTCTTCTCTGCAGATCCTCTCAAGCACTGTCAGGTTGGATGGGGAGCGTCTCTGCACAGCTATTTTCAGGTCTCTCCAGAGATGTTTTATCGGGTTCAAGTCCATGCTCTGGCTGGGCCACTCAAGGACATTCAGAGACTTGTCCCGAAGCCACTCCTACATTGTTTTGGCTGTGTAATTAGGGTTGTTCAGTCTCACAGTCCCTGCAGCTGAAAAACATCCATACAACATGATGCTGCCACCACCATGCTTCACCGTAGGGATGGTGCCAGGTTTCCTCCAGGCGTGACGCTTGGCATTCAGGTCAAAGAGTTCAATCTTGGTTTCATCAGACCAGAGAATCTTGTTTCTCATGGTCTGTGAGTCCTTTAGGCAAACTCCAAGCGAGCTGTCATGTGCCTTTTATAGAGGAGTGGCTTCCGTCTAGCCACTCTACCATAAAGGCCTATTTGGTAGAGTGCTGCAGAGATGGTTGTCCTTCTGGAAGGTTCTCCCATCTCCACAGAGGAACTCTGGAGCTCTGTCAGAGGGACCAAGGCCCTTCTCCCCCGATTGCTCAGTTTGGCCGGGTGGCCAGCTCTAGGAAGAGTCTTGGTAGTTACGAACTTCTTCCATTTAAGAATGATAGAGGCCACTGTGTTCTTGGGGACACTCAATGCTGCAGAATTTTTTGATACCCTTCCCCAGATCTGTGCCTCTACACAATCCTGTCTCGGAGCTCCTAGGACAATTCCTTTAACCTCATGGCTTGGTTTTTGCTCTGACATGCACTGTCAACTGTGGGATCAATTAAATTTACCACAGGTGGATTCCAATCATTTGTAGAAACATCTCAAGGATGATCAAATGAAACAGAATGCACCTGAGCTCAATTTTAAGTCTCATAGAAAACGGTCTGAATACTTATGTAAAAAAGGTATCTGTTTTTATTTTTAATACATTTGCAGAAATTTCTAAAAACCTGTTTTTGCTTTGTCATTATGGAGTATTGTTTGTAGATTGATGAGGGGGAAAAAATTATGTAATCAATTTTAGAATAAGGCTGTAACGTAACAAAATGTGGAAACAAGGAAAGGGGTCTGAATACTTTTCGAAAGCACTAAGAACAGGTGTGGTCTGTGTATGCTAATCAGAGATATCAAGACATTGAGCCAAAGAAATAGATTCCGATATAACATTTAGCATGTTGTAAGGGTTAGGAACTAAAATGTCATGTATGAATGTTTTTCTTTATACTGTATCTTACATAAAGGTTCTTGACATTGCCATTGTACATGTTGTATATTAGGACAGTAAGGCTCCTTTCCAGTGTATGAAGACCATAGAGTCTGTCAATTGATAGTTACATGTAGTCATTCCAGAGACAACTGATATGTCTTTATATTGTATCTATAAGGTTCTAGAGATTTTCATTGTGGAGATGTACCTACTACAGTGTATACTAGGACAGCAATGCTCCTTTCAACGGTGTCTAGACAGCTCTGAGACAAACACTCACCTGTTTCTCCAGCTCTTTCTTAGGGAACCACACAGCCAGACTGCTAATCTCCTCAGACTTCACCCACTGCCTGGAGGTCACACGGGGAGAGAGTGTGAGGAAGAGTGTGTGAAAGAGTGAATGGGTGTGTTTGAGTGAGTGCAAGCTCTCTATTTTTACAACTCAATATGAGTTGAAAATGAAAATACATTTTCAGATAGCTTTGACTCATCTTTGTCAATATTATTCACAATTGGCTAAATAAGACTTTTCTCAAGGGATATGTTGGTGGCTAGGAAGATTAGATAACATTAGACCCTTAATTCTGAGTTTAGGCTTAAACTTGTGGTCCCACCTAGTGACTATTCTCTGAATGTCTTGACTATTTAGTGACTATAGAGACTCACTTGCTGCTGAGCTCATCGATGGTGGTGGTCATCTCATTGTGCAGCTCCTCATCAAACTTGCTCTTCTGGGACTTGTTCCTGTAAAACACTCAGACAATAAGGAAGAGGTAGACTAGCAGACACACAGAGGCCGACATTTTACGCAGACAGACCGACACACAGACCGACCGACACGCAGACCGACCGACAAACAGACCGACACGCAGACCGACCGACAGACCGACCGATACGCAGACCGACCGACACGCAGGCAGACCGACCGACACGCAGGCAGACCGACCGACACGCAGGCAGACCGACCGACACGCAGGCAGACCGACCGACACGCAGGCAGACCGACCGACCGACCGACACGCAGGCAGACAGACCGACACGCAGACCGACCGACCGACACGTAGACAGACCGACGGACGGACAAGCAGACAGACCGACTGACGGACACGCAGACAGACCGACACGCTGACAGACCGACATGCAGACCGCCCGACATGCAGACCGCCCGACATGCAGACCGCCCGACATGCAGACCGCCCGACACGCAGACAGACCGACCGGCCAACACGCAGACCGACCGGCCAACACGCAGACCGACCGACACTCAGACAGACCAACCGACCGACACTCAGACAGACCGACCGACCGACACTCAGACAGACAGACCGACCGACCGACACTCAGACAGACCGACCGACCGACCGACACTCAGACAGACCGACCGACCGACCGACACTCAGACAGACCGACCGACCGACCGACACTCAGACAGACCGACCGACACTCAGACAGACCGACCGACCGACACTCAGACCGACACTCAGACCGACACACAGACAGACAGACCGACCGACACGCAGACAGACCAACCGACACGCAGACCAACATACCGACACACAGACCGACACGCAGACAGACCGACCGACACGCAGACAGACCGACACGCAGACAGACCGACCGACACGCAGACCCACCGACAGACCAACAAGCAGACTGACCGACAAGCAGACCGGCCGACAAGCAGACCGAGCGACCGACCGACACGCAGACCGACCGACACGCAGACAGACATACCGACCGACAAGCAGACCGACCGACACACAGACCAACACGCAGACCGACCGACACACAGACCAACACGCAGACCGACCGACACTCAGACAGACCGACCGACCGGCACGCAGACAGACTAACCGACACGCAGGCAGACCGACAGACAAGCAGACCGACAGCCAGACACACAGACAGACCGACCGACACGTACGTAGACAGACCGACACGCAGACAGACCGACTGACCGACACGCAGACCGACCGACACGTAGACCGACCGACACGCAGACAGACAGACCGACAGACATGCAGACAGACAGATCGACAGACTGACACAGACAGACCGACCGACACATAGACAGACCGACAGACCGACATGCAGACAGACCGACCGGCCAACACGCAGACCGACCGACACTCAGACAGACCGACCGACCGACACTCAGACCGACACTCAGACCGACCGACACGCAGACAGACCAACCGACACGCAGACCAACATACCGACACACAGACCGACACGCAGACAGACGGACCGACACGCAGACAGACCGACCGACACGCAGACAGACTGACCGACACGCAGACAGAGCGACCGACACGCAGACAGACTGACCGACACGCAGACAGACCGACCGACACGCAGACAGACCGACCGACACGCAGACAGACCGAGCGACACGCAGACCGACCGACACGCAGACCGACCGACAGACCGACAAGCAGACTGACCGACACGCAGACCGACCGACAAGCAGACCGAGCGACCGACCGACACGCAGACCGACCGACCGACAAGCAGACCGACCGACACACAGACCAACACGCAGACCGACCGACACACAGACCAACACGCAGACCGACCGACACACAGACCAACACGCAGACCGACCGACCGACACTCAGACAGACCGACCGGCACTCAGACAGACCGACCGGCACTCAGACAGACCGACCGGCACTCAGACAGACCGACCGGCCGGCACTCAGACCGACCGACCGGCACTCAGACAGACCGACCGGCACTCAGACAGACCGACACGCAGACAGACCAACTGACCGACACGCAGACAGACCGACTGACCGACACGCAGACAGACCGACTAACCGACACGCAGGCAGACCGACAGACAAGCAGACCGACAGCCAGACACACAGACAGACCGACCGACACGTACGTAGACAGACCGACCGACACGCAGACAGACCGACTGACCGACACGCAGACAGACCGACTGACCGACACGCAGACCGACCGACACGTAGACAGACCGACCGACACGTAGACAGACCGACCGACACGCAGACAGCCAGACCGACCGACATGCAGACAGACAGATCGACAGACACATAGACAGACCGACTGACCGACAAGCAGACCGACCGACACGCAACCCGACCGACAGACACGCCGACCGACAGACACGCAGACTGACCGTCACGCAGACCGACCAACACGCAGACCGACCGACATGCAGACAGACCGACCCACAGACCGACCGACAGACTGACCGCCACGCAGACAGACAGACCGCCACGCAGACAGACCGACCGCCACGCAGACAGACAGACAGACCGCCACGCAAACAGACACCCATACAGACAGGCACGACAGACCGGCTGACACGCAGACAGACAGGTAGACAGACAGACACGCAGACAAACAGATGGATGGATGCTGGTAAACCAGCCAAGATCATGCAGGTTATTCAGTCCCAGTGTGCTGTGCAGGGAGGCAACTGGTTTAGGCCATTCTCAGCATTAGTGGAAACAGAGAGAAGGGGGGTGGGTGTGTGTCATTCATTCTATAATGTGTGTGTGTGCAGGATGTTGTGTGTTAGTTGAACTCTGGTGACTGAACAGGAGTCTCCCAGCAGTACCCCTGCTCTGTGCCCCCTGCCCCACCAGGAAGGAAACACACACACAGACACAGACACACAAAGACAGACACACACACACACACACGGTATTTATAACAGCACAGTAGGAAAACAAAAAGACACTTTAAACACTTAGTAGAGTGGTTACTATGCCCTGCTTGCTTTGTAAAGGCGTGGGAATCCCTGTGATGCCCTGTTATACAGAAGAGGGAGGCAGCTCTAGGCAGTATGGGGGGGGGTAGGGAGGAGTGTTAACCCAGAAAGAATGGTTGGAGGTTAATGGTGCTGGTGAAACATCAAGATTCTCCTCCTCCACTCAGAAGGGAGAACTTGCGTTGTGAGCCAGGCTGGCACCACTCACTTATAGGTGCTGAGCGGAGGGGCGGGCGAGGAGAAGGGCTCCTCTACAGACTCATCAAAGCTGTCAGGGACCAACAGTGAGAGATAGACACATTCAACATGGTGACATCGTTGTCGCTGTATGGGACTATTGTGTGTTGTATGTGAGGATTCATGTGTGCTAAAACAACAAATGTCTGTCTCCGTAGAATGGATCAAATATTAATAAAGCTTGTATTGTAACTGAATAAAGAAACTATTTTGTTTTTATTAAACATGACATGAAGCCGTTTTTTTCTTCTTTTTTTTTGCCTTGTCTCTGTTGTTGTATCTCTTTAATATGGGTGAAAATTGTGAAATTCCAATAAAAATACTGTAAAAAAAAAAAAACATGACATGAAGAGGGACTGTTCCTGACCAAATGAAAGAACATAGGAAGGGCCACCGACCACATCGGAAGCAACACAGCCGGTTCCTGTTAAGTGTCCATTCACAGTATCGGTGTCCACTAGAACCACAGCTGAGACAAAAGGTGTAACGGGGCAATTTTCTTTTTTCCCTGCCCTGTCTACTGCACTCACATGTGGTTCAGCTTTTGTCATGAATGGGGAAAAAGAGACAACTTCTAAGCCCTTTGCGACCAAACTTGATGACCTTATAAAAAGTAAATGTGTTTGTGTTTTTATATACAATACGTGTAACATTAAGTGGACTTACAAATCGATTAACATTTACTGTACAGTCACTGATCTGTTGTTTGCATTTGGTAATTCAAAAAAAGAACTGGCTTCCTAAATACACCTCAACAACCATAAACACCCACTGTATCAACAGACTGATGCATAGCAGGAGTACCACTCCAGTAAGGGGAGTCTGACGTCACCACTCTGACATGATGCCAGTTCAGAGCTCTTGTTAACATATAAACAAATGAACTCATCCTCTCTGTGTTCTCAGACTTGGCCTTCCTTACCTCTCAGTGATCTTCGAGTGAGCTGTGCGCAGAGGGATGTCCTAGAATTTTTTTTAAAACAACTTGTTATACACATCGTGCGTAAAACAGCAAGAAGTAAAGCAGCATGTAAATATGCCATCAACAGTCGCAACAGTCTTCCACAGGAAATACTGATGCTTGTGGCAATACATTTCAACCTGTTATGCTTGATTTGATGTGTAAAGTGGACTATTTCTGTTAGAGGAAGTATGTCTGGTAATCTTTTCATCAGTTATAATGCAGTGGCCCCCCAGCCGTCACTCACCTTGCAGCGTGATTTTCCATTGACCATGGTGTCTGTGGTGTACCCCTCTCTGCTCTGTAGGTGGGCGAAGGGTTTGACGGCGCCCCAGGACTCCAGGTAACGGGTCATTCTCACTGACGCCCGCATCTTCAGCCCATCATTCACACGCGGCTTGGGCATGCTGCGGCTGTTCAGAGCCTGGTCCTTAGACTGATGACACACACACATGTTAACGAGGAGTACAGTCTCACATATACACATAAGGCCCTTGTCAGGGATTCTGGAGGTAATACATTAAATGAGGTAGCTCACCCGAGGATCGATGACAAGGTATGTCTGTATGTTGAGCTCCTTCAGGTAGGCATCTCTTAGCCCACCGTTCCCCTCCTCCACCTCATAGGCCTTGTTCAGGTGCTTCAGGGTGGCCTCAGTGATGTGGACACGCCTGATCAAGACAAAGATGGGGGTTACTATTAGTAAAATGGACTTACTAGGACTAGGTTACCACTAGTAACTTAATAATGAATGACACCATTAGGATTAAAGATTTACCATACATGGTTAACTCAACTACTAACATACCCAGGTAAGCCTCCAGACTCCATATAATTGGCCAGGGTGACGTCATGTGACCAAACGTCAAACTGCCACTTGCGGAGGCCAATCACACCGCAGAGCACGTTGCCGGAGTGCACGCCCACTCTCATGTTGATGTCCACACCTGTGGCCTCGCGCACTCGTCTGAGGGGCGGGATCAGAATATGTCAGATGTGTGTGTGTGTTCATTTTGGTTTCCCTGGGATTCCTTCTTATTGCTTTGACATCAGAGCCAGCTGAACAAATCAACTATTTCCTTGTTGTCATAACATGCGCACACATGCATACTGACGCCACACATACTCACCACATACGCTGTTGCTACGGTCTATTATCTATACTGTTGCCTTGTCACTTTACCCCTCCCTATATGTACAGTGCATAACTACCTCGATTACATCGTACCCCTGCACATCACCTCAGTACGGGTACTTCCTGTATATAGCCATGTTATTACCTCGTACCCCTGCACATCGCCTCAGTACTGGTACTTCCTGTATATAGCCATGTTATTTTTATTCGTTATTGTTATGTGTATTTACTGTGTATTTATTCCTTGTGTCACTATTTCTATTTTGTATTTCATTTATCTTTAACTCTGCATTGTTGTAAAAGGACCCTTAAGTAAGCATTTCACTGTTAGTCTACACCTGTTGTTTACGAAGCGTGTAACAAATGAAATGTGATTTGATTGTCCAACAGGGCAGAGAGGGGCCATGATAAAGCCTTCCTTTGACAGACCCTCCAATCCTCCACAACACCTGATTATAGAACTAACTCACTCTCATAACCATCATTGACCCAGACAACTCATATCAACACCTACTACTTAGGCCAGAAAGTCCCCCTTGCGTTATACAATAACACTACCCTCCCTACCTGACTTTAACACATCTGATTTACTATACGCTATTTATCTCACAATCTAATGAGAATACATGTTGCTAAAGTCCTGGAACTAACCAGAAGGATCACATGTTTTAGTAATTGTTTTCCCCCCAGAAGGCCTTGGGGCTCCTCTGAACTCACTTGATGGCCTCACACATGTCCAGACCCATCTTCACACAGTTCTTGGCATGCATGGGCAGGGAGACAGGCAGGCCAGACACACAGTAGTAGCAGTCTCCCAAAATCTTGATTCTCATGCACTCGTTCTCCTGAAGAATAAAATAGAAAAATACCACAGACCATGAAGACCATCCAAGAAGCAGACATGTCAACTGGATTTAGCATTAACACAAACAAGGTATCAGAAGTTCTCCTGAAGAACCGAACACACAACACATCCATACGTGTCCAGCCCAAGAACTACATGTACTTGTTTTTAACTATCTGAGATTATTTGTATCATGAAATGCACTCTATAAAATAAATATATTATTAGAATTATTATGATGAAGCAAGCACTGATTAATGCCACATAACAAGTGGATTATGCATTACTACACTGTTGTGTTATCATAATAAACGTAAAAGTGTAGCTAAATATGAAATAAAAGGTGAAAAGTCAGTGTTAATTTAATTAAAGGTGCAAATCTTACAAATTGTTAACTCACCTTTGCAATCTGGTCAAACTTCCCAAACAGCTCGTTGAGCATGATGACCAGCTCCTTCGGAGAGCAGTCGCTGGCCAATCGGGTGAAGCCCACAATGTCAGCATACAGAATACTGCAAAAAGAGAAAAGCCAAGGGTGTGTTTATTAAGACACACGGTTTGCAAAGAAAACAAGAAGCATTCATTATTGGACAAGTTTAGATAGTCCCTCCCTGTTGCACATAGTTTCCAAGCATTTTCTTGCGTTTCATGCTTACTGATCACGACCGACTCAGGACATATGGGGTCAAGACATCAGTGTCATAATGAAATCTGTTGTCTGCATGGATACGGCCAGGCTGGCCGCTACACTGATTAATCCCTCTGATGTTGTTGTATCACTAAACAAGGGTGTCATTGTCAGATAACGGTTGACTCCTGGGGTGTTGAAATGGAGTGGGGCTAAATGATTACAGCTGGAGGTCCTATCTTGGGTGAGCAGTAATCCTAGGGGCTAGAGAGGAGGTGAAGACTGAGTAGAAAGGAGATCGTGCTAAGGGGTTTGGCTCTAAGACATAAACTACAGCAGTGTTTTCCCTATATTCATTCAGCAGCACCGTTGCCTCCACTCCAAAAGATATGATTACAAATAAATATATATATATATATATATATATATATATATATATATATATATATATATATACACACACAGTACCAGTCAAAAGTTTGTATACACCTGCTCAGTCCAGGGTTTCTTTATTTGTACTATTTAATAGAGAAGACATCAAAACTATGTAATAACACATATGGAATCATGTAGTAACCAAAAGTCTTAAATTGCAGGGAACTAGCTTTAAAACTGTAAAATGTTCTCTCCGTCCATAGCAAAATGTGTAGAATTGCATGAAATCAGCTTTAAAACATTAAATAAATGGTCTGTAGCCAACAGGACGGCCACTAAAATGTTTGCCATTGGCCACGTCCACTAACCCGCCCCCCCCCACCCCACCCCCACAATGCTAACTTTGCCACAGCTGCTGATAAAAAATAATAGGGGAAGCACTGCACTGTACACTGATTGGAAGTGCTATAAGCTTATTGTGAACCCTATCCTCCACACAGAGCACCTGACCCAGGCCACCACACATCCAGCCGCCACAGCCTAATCACTGGCTCATTACCAGGGCTCAGAGGGCTAACTGTTGCCAAGGTCAGTCCTCATTAAAGTAGCTAACATTAGCCTATTGCTCGCCAGGCAGACCAGAGAACCATGGCTGCCCAGTAACTCTGACTGACAACAACCAGGTGTTTCCTTGGAAAGAACATGTCTAATGACAAGCATGTCTTGTGTCATTACAAGGATCAAATGGGGAGGTGATTGGGCTATAATTCACAGTAGCACCAAAGGGCTTAAAGGAGGATTCACTCATTAGCCGAGCCACAGCAGCACATGATACAGTCTGATCTTCACAAGGCCTTCTCAGATCAGACAGTTTAAATGTCCCTCCTTTTCTATGAAATCATATTAATTATGGGTCTAAACTTATCAAATCAACCAGGTAGTTACAAATGTCAGTTTGTCAGGCTACTGAGAAGATTGAAGAGTGTTACTGTGTTGACCTTAATTTGGGCAACAAATGGGCTCCCTCTCTCTCCAGGAAGGTAGAAGGTACAGTACAGTCTGTAAGCAATTACAGAGTCTAAAACTTAGGGAATCTATTGAGCCATCTGCCAAGGTTCACTGGATAGGCTACAAAGCCAATGTCTGTCAGCACTTTCTAAATGAATGCCCATAAAACAAAAGGCCTCATTTGGGTCAATGCTCAGCTAACACTGTAATGCTAAATTCCATGAGAACTGACTAGGCATTGTGAGTGTAAATAGACCTCCCAGAGCAGTGATGGGCAACTCCAGTCCTCGGGGTCAGAGGATATCAGGGGAAATTAAATTAAAGAACACAAACTAACTATTCAAAGCACACATGCAACATATGATTTAACCCAGTGTTCAGACTATTGTTTCCATCTTTGCGGGCCGGCACCCGGGTCTCACTGGCCCATGGATCCGGCGGACCTGCTCTCACGTGGGGCCAAAGCCAGGCCACTGGTACTTTTCAGCTGCATTTACATAACAATGGCTAACTGTGAACTTTAACACCTTCTCACAAAGCAACTGATTCTGCTCTTCTAAAGTCCCTAGCTATGGAAACACAATTTCAAAACCAAATCAAATCGTATTTGTCACATGCGCCGAATAAACAGGTGTAGACCTTACTGTGAAATGCGTACTTACAAGCCCTTAACCAACAATGCAGATTTAAGATTTAAAAAATAAATAAAAGTAAAAGATAAGAAAAACAATGCAAAAAGTCTGGGTAGCCATTTGATTAGCTGTTCAGGAGTCTTATGGCTTGGGTGTAGAAGCTGTTTAGAAGCCTATTGGACCTAGACTTGGCGCTCCGGTACCACTTGCAGTGCGGTAGTAGAGAGAACAGTCTATGACTAGGGTGGCTGGAGTCTTTGACAATTTTTAGGGCCTTCCTCTAACACCACCTGGTATAGAGGTCTTGGATGGAAGAATGCTTGGCCCCGGTGATGTACTGGGCCGTTCCAGAAGTAGAAAAAGAGCCAAAATGTAAAGGCGGGGAATGAGAAAATCAAAGGCTAAAGCCAAAAGCAGAGTTTCGTTCAAGACAACATTTGGGTTGGGTAAATATTTTCCATGTGTATTATTTGGTAGACTGAAAACCGTGCTTAGTTTGACAGGCAATGAGTGACAGGCAAAGGATAGGATTCCACTGTATGTTTCTTAGTAATTTTCTTAGAACATAACAGGTTATTTGAACAGGCTGTATGTTTCTCAGTCATATTCTTAGTCCTTGACAGGCTATTCTTGTACTGTACCTGACGTTCTCATGTCTCTTGACGTAGAGACTGTGAAAGTTGTTGTCTTTGACGAGTCGTTGCTGCTCTTCTTTGTCCTTGCAGTCTTGCAGACGCTCCATGATGGCCAGCTTCATCTTCATGGAGATGTAGACCGGCAGCACAGACTGCAGCAGGTTCTCCTACGCAGGCACACACACGTTAGCATCAACACACCACACCACACACACTGTCCGATAGACAAAAGGTCATGAACCCAACCCAATCTGAGTATCAACCAGCTGTCAGAGTGTCTTGCTGATCTAGTAACTCCACTAACAAGGGCCCCATTCATTCAGATTACTGTTAAAAGCTTTATAATCATTGTGCTGCCAGTCTGGTTGTACAGCCAGTCAACAGAAAGATATAACATTGCATTGAGAGCCTCTGGATGGAATAGAGTCAGGTGAGATGGGAATCTAAGAAGTTAATAAGGAGATGTCTCAGGAAATAATTCTTCAATCCCATCATAATTCCTGTTCACCCTTATGATGCAATACTGAGGCACCGGACTACTCTCTTTCCTCTCTCCACTGGTTTGGCTGCATCCACAAGGGGGAAGTTGCCCCTAGGTACAGATCTAGGATCAAATCCTAACTTTAACTATTAGTGGAAGAAATGTAAAACTGACCCAAGACCAGTGTCAGGGGGCAACTGGTTAGGCCTACATACTCTCCCAGATAGATTACCACCTCCTGGTTCAAATGACTGGGGCAGGTTTTCCAGTAAACCGTAAAGCCATTCTGCACAAAGTGGCCATGATTTGGTTCATTCAGCTCAGCTCTGTGCTGTAATTGATCTGGCAGATTCTATCTGACTGGGTCTAGAGAACAATGGCATAGTGCTCTGTGGGAGGGAGGGAGGGAATACTGTTCACCTCAGCGTTGGGACCCATTTCAAACCCTCCCTTCCCTCTTCTCTTTATTTATGGTGCCTGTGCTCTTTGGCTAACCCCTGTGGCACTGCTCCTTTTTTCAGGCTCAATACCACAAAGTAGAACAGAGGCGGTTCAAATGTTAACAATTATATCATTCCATTCTGTCCTGCTAGGCAACAGAGCAGCCAGCAGCCTCCTCTCTCTCATGGTGTGTGGTGTCACTTCCTAAGCAACTATTATTCCAAATGAAAAAAAATTACGGTTAAAAAGCCATTTGAAACAGACATCCGTTTTTACTAACGGAGCACACACAGACATCTACTTAAAAAATCATGAATGAAATTCTATTTGAGGGGGATTTGATCATCGTAATGAAAAATACAAGCTAGAAAACAACAAGGCTACTGGTCTTAAATGAAGTAAAAAATGAACCAGTGCTATTATGACAAAAATATTTTAGCCTAACACTATTTATTAACTTTTATTAGTCTTTCATACTTCCTGTATTCAGTCGGGTCAGCCTCTGTTCAGAAAGAGACACCACTGGGAGATTGCCCTTGCCAAATAGTTTTCTAATCTCAATGGTCTTTCCTTAAAGATTAAATAACTAAATCAAGAAGATAGCAGAGTGTCTGATAAGATGTTCTCACCTGTTGTCTCTTTTCTATCTCCAGCTTCATGCGGATGCCCAGACATCTGAGTGTATCCTGGAAGGTCTGTCTTAGTGTTCTCTCCATCAGGACCTTATGGAAGGCCCCCACCACACTGCCACACAGAAACACCACCGCATTGGACAGCAGCTGGGGACAGAGGGACAGACATTACAACCTAGCTGCACAGCATAAGCATTTTATTGTCTGTTTTCAGAGAAATGTGCCTTACGACCTTAAAAACTCCTTACAGGACATCAAAAACAACACTATAGCACACAATCTCGTTGAAACAAACATGACACATGGGTTATTAAAACACACACACACGCAGTGATACTTCCTGTTTATAGAAAACTACTTAAAGCACAACATTGTGAACATACATAACGTTATGCATCACCAGGAGATCACGTAACACATGTATAATTGTTACTAACAGCATAACTAATAACACACCTGATTGGCCAGAAAGGGACTGGGATCTTGGGTGTTGAAGATAGTGAGGCGTAGAGTGAGGACCATGATGTGAGAGAGTGAGGAGATCACACTGAGCACCACAGCATAGCACATCTGGAAAGGCAGCATGGTGTACACTGTGAAGATGATGAACAGGAAGAAGGGAACCTACAGGAGAAAAGGAGAGAGAGAGATAGGTCAGACTGATATGACATGACACTGTGTGGGGAAAGCGTCTCGGATTGGCAGCACTATCCAAAGAACAAGTGGTTTTACTGGACAACTGTCACCTCAGTGTACTGGCAAGTACAAATATAACTTTTTGATGCTTCTGTTCATGTGTGTATATAATATATGTACACTCAGTGGCCAGTTTATTAGGTAGGCCACCCAGTTCACAAAAATGGTTCGCTCCTACAGACAGTGAGTCATGTAGCCGTGGAATGCTATATAAAGCAGGCAGACAGGCATCAAGGCATTCAGTTACTGTTCGATTGAACGTTAGAATGGGCTAAATAAGTGACCTAAGCAACAGAGCGTGGTATGATAGTCGTTGCCCCTTTGCCTCCAGAACAGCCTGAATTCATCAGGGCATGGATTCTAGAAGGTGTGGCGTTCAAAAGTTGCTCAATTGGTATCAAGGGATCTAACGTGTGCCAGAAAAACATTCCCTATACCATTACACCACTGCCAAATTTCAATTCACATCAGAATTCACATCAGTTGGCAGTGCTGTAATGGTGTATTTTGCCCATTCTAACGTTCAATCGAACAGTAACTGAATGCCTTGATGTCTGTCTGCCTTCTTTATATAGCAAGCCACAGCTACATGACTCACTATCTGTAGGAGCGAACCATTTTCATGAACGGGGTGGCCTACCTAATAAATTGGCCACTGAGTGTTTTGTATGTTATCACATGGAGAAGATTGCATGCTCTGTGGGGTAGATCTTAAATCAGATAACTTCTTCGGGGAAGGAAACAGAAACTGTGTGAAACGTAATTCTGCAATAATGACCAAAGTAAGGATTTGGCATAAGCAGCATGAGTCCATGGCTCCATCCTGCCTGGTGTCAACAGTACAGGCTGGTGGCGGTGGTGTAATGGTGTGGCTAATGTTTTCCTGGCACACGTTAGGTCCCTAGATACCAATTGCACAACGCTTGAACGCTACACCTTGTAGAATCCATGCCTGAAGAATTCAGGCTGTTCTGGAGGTAAAGGGGGGTCTGACCCGGTACTAGATGGGTGTACCTAATAACCTGGCTGGTGTGAAGATGGAGGAGAAGAGTAAGAGGACAAAGGAAGTGGGTGTCATAGAAATACAACATTATGTTAATCACATTACTTTTATATTAGAATGTATTCCTATATTAGTACATTCACACTGTTTTTCTTAGAGGCAACAGAATAGGGCTCTTTGAACTCTCATGTGTCTGTGTTAACGCTGAAAGTAGATTTCCCATGGCTTTGTGATAACCTAAAGACTGCATTCCATTCCAGAGAGAATGGGAAAGAGTTAGATGCCAAGGAGAGCGGGAATGACTGCTTAAAGGTCCCTGAGCAGAAGGCCATCTCGGCATTGTATATTGAGCATGCTGGTTTCCATGGTAGCAGAAGTGAAGGCTTTTACTAGCACATTTAACTACGGCCACACCCACTAAATCAACCTATAGGAGACTTGTTCATTTCCTTTTCTCATTTATTTTCAGATGGAGGGAAGTAGTGAAAGTGTCTGTGTGCCTGTCTGTCGGTGCCAGGGGGACCCAATCTCCAGTTTATTTATCCCATACGGCAGATGAATACTGGACTCCATCATTCTGAGGGAAGGGCTTAGAATCCTATGTTGCATTAGTATTTCTGTATAAACAAGCAGTAAATGAACTAGAGACAGATATCTGTTGAATGAGAGCACAATGTACCTTTGTATAATTTCACGTATCTGTTCTTCGTCACAAGGACTCAGGAAGACTATGAAAAGTTGTAAACGAATCCTGTTTATTTGGGCTTTAACTCCACACCATCGGGTGACTATTAACACTCTATTACTGCAGTAATTATTAATAAAGTTTGATGGTTTTGAAGAAATCTAAAAGTCTCTCCTTTGATTAGAATAATTACCACGACATGGGCTTCAAACATTTATTTTGAAAGCCAACAGGCTTTGTCGTGCAACCTTTATTTAGAGCGAGAGTGTATACCTGGTCCCAGGGCAGGATGAGGGGTCCGCTGAAGATGAAGGTGAATCCCATGGTGAGGTGAGTGGCCCAGACCACCAGACCCAGCAGTCTCCTCCAGCGCTGGGTCAGGGTCTCTGTACACACCAGCACAAACACAGCCAGGAACACACACAGGCTGCAGCTCACCACGCTGACAAATGCACAGTGCTCCTCCGCACTCTGAAACGGAGAGGTAGAACATAACGCACACTGAATCACAATCATGGAATTTACATTATACTCTACATTGAGATATACACACATTCATAGACACGGACGTCATATCCATCTACACACAGCCATACAGACACACAATGCTCTACTCCTCTAATGAAAAGACAAGGATTAAAAAACAGGCTATAGTATACATTCTGTCTGAGGACAGGTTTTGAAGTGTTATATAGGTCAGGTACAATGATATGTCTAAACAACATTCACTCAACTTCCCTTCAACATCATTCAAGTCCCTTTCTTATGCCTATGTACGGTCTAGTCATGAGAGCGGCCCATATCTAATTCAGCATCGTGGCTTATTCAAGCTTATTGCACATCTGTCTCTGCGTCATGTCCTGTTGCTAGAGGCCACAGCATCTTCCTGATTGAATTACACTGAGAGGGAAGAGGAAGGCTCAGATATAGATTTCTGGTGTGTGTGTGTGTATACACTTGCGTCAACTTGCGTGCATGCCAGTTAGCGAGAAAGCGAGCGAGAGAAAGAGAGAATGGGAAAGAGTTAGATGCCAAGGAGAGCGGGAATGACTGCTTAAAGGTCCCTGAGCAGAAGGCCATCTCGGCATTGTATATTGAGCATGCTGGTTTCCATGGTAGCAGAAGTGAAGGCTTTTACTAGCACATTTAACTACGGCCACACCCACTAAATCAACCTATAGGAGACTTGTTCATTTCCTTTTCTCATTTATTTTCAGATGGAGGGAAGTAGTGAAAGTCTATACAATTAGAGAACAGATTGCTTCTGATCCTCTCCTCTTGAAATCTCATCTGAAAAGCAATGACCCAGGTGGGATCTGTTCAGTCTCAGACTGCCATAAGTTAATGTTTTCGTCTGTTGGGCATTGAAATTCACACCAGGTTTTGTTTGTTATCACATGGTGAAGATTGCGTGCTCTGTGGTGTAGGTCATAAATTAGATCACTTCTTTAGGGAAGGAAACAAACCGTGCGAAACGTAATTCTGCAATAATGACCAAAGTAAACCCACAAGAACATACACTCTCTCTAGTGTCCATTGGTGGGTTAAGTTAACTTATGTAAAATGAGGACCATTCTAAAAGCATCCTCTCCGTGCTCTCTTTGACTCTCTTACACTCTCTGTACTCCGTTAGAATCTAGAGGACTTTATTCACCTAAAAACAACAGGGCTCTCAATAGGCCCTTTGTTCAATCTGAGCACAACTATCCTGTTGAAGTACCACTTAGAAATATATGTTGGAATGCCCTCCTCTCGCTCACTGGTGGGCTCATGGTCTCTAACAGGTAGTCTATCTATCCACAATGGAGAGGGAAGTTCTACAAGTTGAACACAGGGACTATATCACACTTGTACTCACAGGCCTGTGCACTTAATAATAGGCATTAGCCTACACATGCTAACAAACCTGCCACGAAAACCTTAGTGGTGGGTTTTACGCCATCAAAAGGAACATAACATTCGACATCCCAATTAGGATCTGGCAAAGAATACTTTAATCAGTTTTTGCCCTCTATGGTTGTGAGGTCTGGGGTCCACTCACAAACCAAGAATTAAGATTGCATGCATAATTTTGCAAAAACATCCTCTGTGCACAACATAAAAGACCAAATAATGCATGTAGAGCAGAATTCAGACAATATCTGATCATTATCAAAATCCAGAAAAGAGACATTAAATTCTACAACCACTTAAAAAAAAAGTGATTCCCAAACCTTCCATAAGAAAGCAATCACCTACAGAGAGATTAACCTAGAGAACAGTCTCCTCAGCAAGCTGGTCCTGGCGTTCTGTTCACAAACACAAACAGACCACACAGAGCCCCAGGACAGCAACACAATTAGACCCAACCAAATCATGAGAAAGCAAAAAGGACAATTACTTGACACATTGGAAAGAACTACCCAAAAAACTAAGCATACTGGACTGCTATTTGGCCCTAGACAGAGACTACAGTGGCAGAATACCTGAACACTGTGACTGACCCAAAAGTAAGGAAATCAGCATAGCCTTGCTATTGAGAGAGGCCGCCATAGGCATAGCCTGTCTTCTCGAGAGTCAGTTATGTGCCCACAAAATGTGGAAACTGAGCTGCACATCCTTACCTCCTGCAAATGTATGACCATATTAGAGACACATATTTCCCTCAGATTACACAGACCCACAAAGAATTTGAAAACAAATCCAATTTTGATAAACTCCCATATATATCACGTGAATACCACAGTGTGCCAACACAGCAGCAATATTTGTGACCTGTTTCCACAAGAAAAGGACAGTCAGTGAAACAAACACCATTGTCAATACAAACTACACTGAACAAAACTATGAACGCAACATGTAAAGATTTGGTCCCATGTTTCATGAGCTGAAATAAAAGATCCCAGAAATGTTCCAGATGCACACATCTACCATAAGCCGCCTCTGTCGTTTTAGAGAATTTGGCAGTACTTCCAACTGGCCTCACAACCGGAGACCACGTGTAACCACTCCAGCCCAGGACCTCCACATCCAGCTTCTTCACCTGCGGGATTGTCTGAGACCAGGCACCCGGACAGCTGATAAAACTGTGGGTTTGCACAACTGAAGAATTTCTGCACAATCAGGAACAGTCTCAGGGAAGCTCATCGGCGTGCTCGTCGTCCTCAACAGGGTCTTGACCTGACTGCAATTCTGCATCGCAACCAATTTCAGTGTGCAAATGCTCACCTTTGATGGCCGCTGACACGCTGGAGAAGTGTGCTCTTTATGGATGAATCTCAGTTTCAACTATACCGGGCAGATGGCAGACAGCGTTGTGTGGGGGAGCGGTTTGCTGATGTCAACATTGTGAACAGAGTACCCCATGGTGACGGTACGGTGGGGTTATGGTATAGGCAGGTATAAGCTACGGACAACAAACCCAATTGCATTTTATCGAGATACTGTGACGAGATCCTGAGGCCCATTATCGTGCCATTCATCTGCTGCCATCACCTCATGTTTCAGCATGATAATGCACAGCCCCATGTTGCAAGGATCTGTACACAAAGCTGAAAATGTCCCAGTTCTTCCATGGACTGCATACTCACCAGACATGTCATCCATTGAGCATGTTTTGGTTTCTCTGGATCGACATGTAAGACAGCATGTTCCTGTTCCCGCCAATATCCATCAACTTTGCACAGCCATTGAAGGAGTGGGAAAACATTCCACAGACCACAATCAACAGCCTGATCAACTCTCATGTAGCGCGAAATTTGTGACTGGTTTTCTGATCCACATCCCTACTTTTTTAAGGTATCAGTGACCATCTGCCCGGTATAGATCTGTATTCCCAGTCATGTAGATTAGGGCCTAATGAATTTATTTCAATTGACTGATTTCCTTATATGAACTGTAACTGTAACTTTCAACAAAAATGTAAAAAAACGCAACCTGCAACAATTTCAGTTTATATTGATCTGTCTATTTATTTTCCCTTTCGTACTTCAACTATTTGCATAGTTACAATACTGTACATAGTCAGCAAGAATATTTGAAATGTTAATTTCAGATTTTTTATTTCACTTTTGTTTAATATCTATTCCACTTACTTTTGCAAATGTAAACATGTTTCAAATGCCAATAAAGCCCCTTGTTTTCCTTTAGGAGGGAGCAGTAATGAGACCTGATGATGGACCTAGTTTGGCATCAACACCTGAATGAGAAAAGTGCTACAGTGCCTCAGGCCCTGCCAATGTCAACAGCATGAGTGTGTCCCAAATGGCACCCTTTCACTTATACAGTGCACTACTTTTGACCAGAGCCCTTGTCAAAAGAAATGCACAATATAGGGAATAGGGTGCCATTTTAAGAAGCAACCACATCTTTGTTCACTGGCCCTGACTGACTGAAGCCCTGTAAAACAACACATTTCACTGCACCTATCCCGTGTTTGTGACAATAAGGCACTCACCTGTCAGTTTATTAGGTACACCACCCTGTTCATAAAAATGGATTGCTCCTACAGACAGTGCCTTGCTTGGATCGCTCCTATGTGGCTGTGGCTTACTACTATATAAAGCAGAAATCGAGGCATTCAGTTGCTGTTTGATTGAACAAAACTAGTGACCTATGCGACTGAGCGTGGTATGATCGCTGCCAGGCGACCTCCTGGGCTTTTCACGCACGACAGTGTCTAGTGTTTACCGAGAATGGTGCGACAAACAAAAAACATCCAGCCAGTCAGCAGTCCTGTGGGCGAAAACAGCTCGTTGATGAGAGAGGTCGAAGGAGAATGGCAAGAATCATGCAAGCTAACAGGCGGGCCACAAACAGGCAAATAAAGGCATCCAACTGGCCTCACATCCACAGACCACGTGTATCCACGCTAACTCAGGACCACCACATCCGGCTTCTTCACCTGCGGGATCATCAGAGGGGATGCTGAGGAGTATTTCTGTCAGTAATAAAGCCCTTTTGTGGGAAAAAACTAATTCTGGTTGGCTGGCCCTGGTTCCCAAGTAGGTGGGCCTGGCTCCCAAGTGGGTGGGCCTATGCCCTCCGAGGCCCACCCATGGCTGCACCCCGGCCCAGTCATGTGAAATCCATAGATTAGTGTCTAATGAATATATTTCAATTGATTGATTTCCTTATATGAACTGCAACTCAGCAAAATCTTTGAAATTGTTGCATTTATATTTTTTTTATGTACTTCCCCCTCAGCTCAGACCTGCAATAACTCTCATAACACTCCTCTTTTATTACACTGAGGGAACCTACACTACAGTTCAAAAGTTTGGGGTCACTTAGAAATGTACTTGTTTTCCATGAAAACATACATGAAAAGAGTTTCAAAATGAATAGGAAATATAGTCAAGACGTTGACAAGATTATAATAATTATTTTTTATTGAAATAATTGTGTCCTTCAAACTTTGCTTTCGGCAAAGAATCCTCCATTTGCAGCAATTACAGTCTTGCAGACCTTTGGCTTTCTAGTTGTCAATTTGTTGAGGTAATCTGAAGAGATCTCACCCCATGCCTCCTGAAGCATCTCCCACAAATTGGATTGGTTGATGGTAAATTCTTACGTACCATACGGTCAAGCTGCTCCCACAACAGCTTAATAGGTTTGAGATCCGGTGACTGTGCTGGCCACTCCATTATAGACAGAATACCAGCTGACTGCTTCTTCCCTAAATAGTTATTGCATAGTTAGGAGCTGTGCTTTGGGTCATTGTCCTGTTGTAAGAGGCAATTGGCTCCAATTATGCAAATCTCCCACTTTACCACCACCAAAGCTTCTTAAACTCTGAAGTCTACACCAATAACATCATCTCTCATGTATTGCTACGCCTTGAATGTTGTTTTGAGGAGACATAAAACAAAGATCTCAATTATTCAATGTACTACAGAAGAATAACATACTTATTTACAATGACGGCCTACCAGGGTTAACTGCCTTGTTCAGGGGCAGAACGACAGATTTTTACCTTGTCAGCTCGGGGATTCGATCCAGCAACCTTTCGGTTACTGGCCCAACGCACTAACCACTAGGCTACCTGCCGCCACACAATGGTGTCTTTAATGTGCTAATTTACATATCTCCATCCATTATCGGTCAACTCATCCAGAGAGGACATCACATCCCCTGAGGGGATATTACTAAGTCATTCAAAAAAGCTGCAATTAGCTGGGCTCTGATGTGTAGCATACTGTCACTTCATACATGGGCAGGTGCACACACACTTCTAGGTCTTGGTAGATGACGTCACTTACACAATGGCCGCTAGCTAGCCATTCCACATCAGCTAAACACACACACACACACACACACACACACACACACACACACACACACACACACACACACACACACACACACACACACACACACACACACACACACACACACACACACACACACACACACACACACACACACACACACACACACACAGGGACTCACCAGGTGCAGGGCGAAGAAGAGGATGATGAGGACTCCACAGGACAGCATGGAGAGGCCCAGTAGCAGCACCAGAGGCTGGTACTGGCTGATACAGGAGAACTTCCTGTACAGGGCCTCATGTTTCAGCTCCTGGTCATTTAACAGGTACTTCCCTTTAGCCGGCATGGTGGTGGTGACCTGTTCACTACTAAAACCCTGATAAAAGGTTACGGGCCGCTGGTTTAACATAGAAGCATTTTTATCAGCTTCCACTGTTCTCTAAGAGTTGCTGAATTTCCTCTCCACTTTTGTCCACCACTCCTCACACAGGTAAGGTAGGCAGGGAATAACGCTGAAAACACCACCCCACAGTGTAGGGCAGGGTAGGAGCCGTCTTCTGCTGCGACTGAGACAGACGTGTGTGTGTGTGTGTGTGTGTGTCTACAGATCCACACATCCACGTGGGCAGGTTTGCTGAGGTCTTCTAGCTAATACTACTCAAGTGCAGTTGTCGATGTTATCCCTCATGGGCATTTTTAATATGTTCCTCTCTTCTTTCACTCACAGTTTTTGAACTTTCTCTCGCTCGCTTTTCTTTCACTCTCTCTTATCTCCCTTTCTACATTGGCAGGCAGACCCAGTTCATCCTTGCCAGCTACTGTGGTCCATTCTTCAGTGGGGTTGAGTAATGATCCCAGCGCTGAGAGAAGAGACCGGGGGAGGAGGAGAGTAAGGAAATAGGAGAGGAGGAGAAAGAGGGTGGAGCCTGGGAGAGCGGAGAAAGAAAGAGGGGTCGTCAAGGATTCCTCCAGGATTCAGGATTCTGTCCCATCAGTGCTGAGCGGGCAGAGAGAGGGGCCCAATGTAGCTCCACCCACTGGAGCTGGCACAGTCAGAGGCCTGGGGAGGAGACAACAGAGACAGACTGGGTGAGCTTACTGGAACCACTTATCAAGACAGAAGTAGAATGAAATAGCAATCCACAACACTTGAGGGGCATGGCTCTTCAAAGCACTTTCTCTTGTTGACATGTCAGAAAATGTTGATGCACTCACTAAGCTTGTTATGTTTCAATAAACAGATGACATTTTTATCTGACATTGAGATTTAAAAAAAACAGTTTAGCGATATGATTTTAAACTACATTACTGTCTGCCAAACTGTACACAGTTAGAGTACAGTACAGTGAGTCCCTTCATATGACAAAGACAGACTGTTGTTTAGCCAAGGGTGTAAATATTTATCACAAGTGAGTGAATCTTCAATCCTCATTCAACCAAAGCCCTGCAGTTGTTCCCACGATCAAGAAAGCCTGGTTTGTCTGTATTCAGTCCCAGCCCCAGTCCTCAGTCTCTGTCCCGGTTTGGCCACAGCTCCATGGAGAACTGCCATGATGACACCTAGCCCTTCTAATGAATAAGCTCTCCATGGAGCGCTTTACTCGAGAATACGCCATCGAGGGAAGAACTCTTGCATCATGAAACACCACACTGGTCTCGACTTCATTTACTTATATCTTATTAATTTTACTCTGACAAAACACATTCAGCATTGTGGAGTTTAAACGCTAGCCAAGAGTCTCAGTCTATGTTTGCCAAGAATTTTACCTTAGCAATCCATTACTCACAAGAGTTTAAGGGGATTGTCATTCATCGCTTTAATACGTAACACATTTAAAAGATGGACAAAAATAACTGGTCCACTCTGAAAGAAGCATATTGTAAATCTCCGGCACTGGGGTATGTCCAAACCGTTCTTCTTTACGTGAAACTGCAGTCTTGCAAATGATTAAGTACATGAATACAGCCCCTTAGAAGCTACATTAAATATCAATAAATCAAGGTGTATTAACCTGTAGGAAAATAAAACAGGTCTATGTTTTGTTAGGATCTATTGGCTGGGCAGAGTATGTACTTTGCTCCTGTCTTAATGAGCACAGAGCAGAGGCCACTAAAGCCAGTCAGTATATGAGGAGTCTGATTCCCCTTAGTCCGTCTGCCCTCGCTGGCTGGCGCCCTGGCACACAGGAAGTTTGCTCAGTGAATCAGAGGCTACGTTGTATTTACAAATCTAAGGCTGAATGAAAAATAAATTCGGGAGGCTCGTCTCAAGCACGCAGTAGGACGTACTAGGCATCCTTATCTGGTTGGTTTAAAGAGGGCCCAGCGGCTGATCTTTGTCTCACCTGATAATAAAATCACAGAACACAACAGCACAGCTACAATATGGGCGTGACCGTAAACCATTGGGCTCAGAGACTGATTATGATATCACTTCTCATTTTGTCATTTCGTAGAAGGGATTTACATTCTTGGCTTCACAAACAGGCTGGTGTGTTTGGGAGGCGGTAGATGTTGCTGGGTTGAAACAATATGAAATTAAGCTTGCATAAAGTTAGTTCATATAAACCTCATCTCAGTAGTTGCTAATAGTCCTGACTCCTGGACCTGTCCTAACAGCATGAAGCATTGTTGCCTGTTTGTCTTTTAGCATGGCAACTGTTGTGCCATAAAATAACATAAAGGCTGATGAGGTTATGTACCTAAAGACCAAAGAGGGAGGGACACCTGTTGGGCTGTGTGAATGGGTATCCCAGCCAGCCAACCACTCAGGATGCTCCAGTCATAGTGATAACCTGCTCTGTCACAACAGGCCGTGTGTTGATGGAGGTCCGGTCAGCAATTTACAGCCTTGCTGTTTAACTGTTCCTTTTATTACTATAAGACTATTACTGCCAAACTACTAACAACCCTTTAACCAGCCCCTATCCTGTACTACACAGGCTATCCTGCAGTCTGACTAACAGACAGAGTTAGGGAGTTAAAGCAGAGGACGAGGTAAAGCACATACTGGTAAGGGATCCGTCTTCTCTATTAGAAAACAGCTGGAGCCCTGAGGAGGTCAGGGCCCCTCAGATATATGATATACACACTGTTCATATGAAGGAAATTACTCCTTCAAAAAGAACACCTAAACAAAACACTATAATTTCTCTGATTTAGCTCCTTCAGACATTCAACCCACAGGCTAGATGACTGCTCATGCATGCAACCAGAGTAAACAGTAGGGAGGGTGAATGAATGGGAGGATAACCAGGCCCCAATGGCAGACAATAAAGGACCAAAGGTCCCATTTTGTCATGGCTACTCATCTCCTGGATAATGCAGCACAGTAGGTTGGTGTGATCACCCTTAAACAGGGAGACTTAGAGAGTAAGTTATGAGTCCACAGTGAGAGATCCAGAGGCAGAGATAGACAATGAGCCACAACTGTGAGGGAAGTCCAAATAGACCATTAAGGATGGTACTGTTAGAGAATGGTTCTGGGACAAAGGGACGGTGAAACGGCACTGAGACAGTATATCTCAGAGAGCAGTCAGGGGAGACTTATTATCTAGAAGGCTCCAGGGAACTTCTGCTTATCAATGAAACTCAGGGTAATGGTTCTCCTTTCAATCTGCGCATCTTCCTGTTTACTTAAGCCAGGCAGCTCAGGGGGTGGTGATAAAACAGTTCACTCTTTCGTGATGGCTTTTTCATGCTTTTCAGTGACTTTGTAGCCTACTTTGTCTTACTCTGTGTGTTGGTTAAACTGGGATCACTTTCATTGTCTGACATACTGTCTGTGTGCATTCCAATGTTAGGAGGTCATAACAGTGAGGAAATAATGAAGACATTGGGAGAGCAGCCTCGTACTGGGGCAGATGGCCCAGTTCCCCACGATGTTAACGATCAGTGAATAGGTCTGTCTCAGTCGGACAGTAGGATACTAGTACTGATCATTCCAGGATGTTTTGTCCAGAGGCAGCCATTTAACACCGCCCTAGAGCGCTTGTTTGTGAGACAACGGCTTGATATTACAGCTCCCAGCCCAACAACCGCTTTGTGTTCCAATTCTAAAGTTGTCATGGCAAAGGACCGATGCAGCGGATCTCTCTGTCTCCGCCACTGAGTGGAGTCGTGCGGAGCAGTGCTGGAATAGCGGCCTGGCTTGAATAGGCTGGAGTCTCTCAAGAACAGGATGAATAGCAGTAACTGCACAGCATTGTCGGGGAGGCCTTTCTCTCTGAAAGAGCTGAGGCAAATCGAGGCATTCTCACAGAGGTCTCGCAAACTGGTGTCATTTGACTCCTGGAGCAGCACAAAACTACAGACGTCATCACCAACCCAGAGCCCAGCCACCAAGATTGGGAACGCACATGGCTGCTGTCGCAAACTGGCAACGTGCATTACCACAAGATAGAGGACGTGAAGTTCAAGGGACTGGATGTCGTCTTCTCTTTGGCCTCGCGACATGTGAGGGCTAGAAAATGAAAAAAGTTGCCACTACATTTGAAGGGGAGCAAACTATATTTGAGCTGGTGGGATTGTTGTGCAGAAGACCACCATTCATACTACATTTTTATGCGGCAGAGTAAGCCACAGCTGGGCAATTCCATGATTTTTCACTTTTAAAATGTACACTACCGTTCAAAGGTTTGGGGTCACTTAGAAATCTCTTAGTTTTTTTTAAAGAAAAGCAAAATTTTTGTCCATTAAAATAGCATCAAATTGATCAGAAATACAGTGTAGACATTGTTAATGTTGTAAATGACTATTGTAGCTGGAAACAGCAGATTTCCTATGGAATATCTACATAGGTATACAGAGGCCCATTATCAGCAACCATCACTCCTGTGTTCCAATGGCACGTTGTGTTAACTAATCCAAGTTTATAATTTTAAAAGGCTAATTGATCATTAGAAAACCCTTTTGCAATCATATTAGCACAGCTGAAAACTGTTGTTCTGATTAAAAACTTCTTCAGGCTAGGGTCTATTTTTCTCCACTTCCTGTCTGACTGACGTGCCCAAAGTAAACTGCCTGTTACTCAGTTTGTAGAAATGGTAAAGTAATGTATGAGACTATAACACAATTGATATGGTAGGACAGAATCCAAAGAAAAACCAACCGGAATATTTTGTGTTTTTGAGAGCCCATGCTATTCCAATGAAACGTATAGGGTCATATCCAAATCCAGCTCCCAGATTGCAATTCCCATGGCTTCCACTAGATGTCAACAGTCTTTGTTTAAGGTTTCAGGCTTGTTTCTTCCCAAACGAGGAAGAATTCTGAGTTTTCGTACCGGAGTCAGAGTTGGAAATCAGTATGTGCGCGCCCGACGCACCTGCTAATTTTGCTTTTCTATTGAACATACTTCTTTCCGTATGAAATGTAGTTTTATTACATTTTAGGATACCTGAGGATTAAATAGTAATGTATTTTGACTTGTTTTAACTTCTTTGTGATAGGGGGCAGCATTTTCACTTTTGGATGAATAGCGTGCCCATAGTGAACTGCCTCCTACTCTGTCCCAGATGCTAATATATGCATATTATTATTCCTATTGGATATAAAACACTCTGAAGTTTCTAAAACTGTTTGAATGATGTCTGTGAGTATAACAGAACTCATATGGCAGGCAAAAACCTGAGAAGAAATCGAAACAGGAAGTGAGAATTCTGAGGCTGGTCGATGTTCAACTCATCGCCTATTCAATTCCCTGTAGGATATGGATCTGTTTGCACTTCCTGCGCCTTCCACTAGATGTCAACAGTCTGTAGAACGTGTAATGAAGCCTCTACTGTGATGTTGAGCCGGATGGGAGGTGTTTCAGTCATTGGTCTGGCAGAATGCCAGTTCCTGGTCACGCGCATTCCAAATGATATCGTCTTGCTTTCCATTACTTCTAGAGACACAAAGGAATTCTCCGGTTGGAACGTTATTGGATAGTTATGATAACAACATCCTGAAGATTGATTCTCTACTTAGTTTGACCAGTTTATTCGACCTGTAATATAACTTTTTGAAGTTTCGTCCGAGTTTGCCTGCATCTGCGCGAGCGTTTGGACATGTGCACTAAACGTGCTAACAAAAGTAGCTACTTGGACATAAGTAATGGACATTATCGAACAAAACAACGATTTATTGTGGAACTAGGATTCCTGGGAGTGCATTCTGATGAAGATCATCAAAGGTAAAGGAATATTTATGATGTAATTTCGTATTTCTGTTGACTCCAACATGGCGGAGAAATGTTGTTATATCTGAGCGCCGTCTCAGATTATTGCATGGTGTGCTTTTTCCGCAAAGTTTTTTTGAAGTCTGACACAGCGGTTGCATTAAGAACAAGTGTATCTTTAATTCTATGTAAAACATGTATCTTTCATCAAAGTGTATGATGAGTATTCCTGTTATTAGATGTGGCTCTCTGCAATTTCTCCGGATATTTTGGAGGCATTTCTGAACATGGCGCCAATGTAAACTAAGATTTTGGGATATAAATATGCACATTATCTAACAAAACATACATGTATTGTCTAACATGATGTCCTATGAGTGTCATCTGATGAAGATCATCAAAGGTTAGTGATTCATTTTATCTCTATTTCTGCTTTTTGTGACTCCTATCTTTGGCTGGGAAAATGGCTGTGTTTTTCTGTGGCTATGTACTGAGATAACATAATCGTTTGGTGTGCTTTCGCCGTAAATCCTTTTTGAAATCAGACATGTTGGCTGGATTCACAACATGTGTTGCTTTAATTTGGTGTCTTTCATTTGTGATTTCATGAAATATTGATTTTTATAGTAATATATTTGAATTTGGGCGCTGCATTTCTTCTGGCTTTTGGTCAAGTGGGACGTTAGCGTCCCACATATCCCAGAGAAGTTAACAAAGTTTCGCGGTAGCTTTTTGGATACCTTTCTCTGCATGTTGAATGAGTGGATTACTCAAATCGATGGCGCCAACTAGACAGACTTTTTGGGATATAAAGAAGCATTTTATCTAACAAAACGACCATGCATGTTTTAGCTGGGCCCCTTTGGGTTGCAAATCAGAGGAATATTTTCAAAAAGTAAGTGAATATTTAATCGCCATTTGTGATTTTATGAAGCTTGTGCTGGTTGAAAAATATTTTGATGTGGGGCGCCGTCCTCAAACAATCGCCTGGCATGCTTTCGCTGTAAAGCCTATTGTAAATCGGACAATGCAGTTAGATGAACAAGGCTTTAAGCTTTTAACTGATATCAGACACATGTATGTACCTAAATGTTTAATATCCATCATTTTTATGATTATTTATTTGAATTCCGTGCCCTCCAATTTCACCGGAAGTTGTCGACAGGTGTCCCGCTGGCGGGACGCCTAGCCCTAAGAAGTTTTAAAGAAGCAATAAAACTGGCCTTCTTTAGACTAGTTGAGTATCTGAAGCATCAGCATTTGTGGATTTGATTACAGGCTCAAAATGGCCAGAAACAAAGTCTATTCTTGTTCTGAGAAATGAAGGCTATTCCATGCGAGAAATTGGCAAGAAACTTTAGATCTGGTACAATGCTGTGTACTACTCCCTTCACAGAACAGGCAAACTGGCTCTAACCAGAATAGAAAGAGGAGTGGGAGGCCCTGGTGCACAACTGAGCAAGAGTACAAGTACATTAGAGTGTCTAGTTTGAGAAACAGACGCATCACAAGTCCTCAACTGGCAGCTTCATTAAATAGTACCCGCAAAACACCAGTCTCAATGTAAACAGTGAAGAGGCGACTCCGGGATGCTGGCCTTCTAGGCAAAATCCATTGATTTCAAAAGTTTAACAAACCATACAACTCCATGCACAATAACTACTTTGAACAATTGACACAGTAAACAAGTAAAATATTTACTGGGAAAATTGTGCAGATGAAAAGTTGGTAACAAAATTACGGTAAAAACTCCCTCAGTTGTATTCTGTGTTTTTATAACAATTTTCAATGGAAATTGTTAAAAGTTGTCCTTGTGCATAGAGTTCTATGGTGTGTTAGTTTTTTCAAATCAATGGTTTTGTTTGGTATACATTTTAAAATGTGAATCTCAGCATAATTCCGTTCCCATGCTGTACATGGTGGATGCTACTTTCCACACCTCTGAGGGACAGAGAGAATAAGGATAGTCCCTATAAGTCAGGTGTGATTCATCCTGGAAACATTCAACTGTTGAACAAATATGTTGGAAGGACCCATCAGGTTGATAATGTAGTCACATCCCATTAAATATCCCTGTGGTGTAATAGTGACATAATAGTGAACCATCGATTATGAATATCTACAGTGAATGCAATGTCCACCATCAGGTACTAAACAAACCAACGTGGTATTTTAGGCTTTCATGTAGAGTAAATAGGCAATTCTTTACCTTTAGGCTGTCATTCCATGGTATTTGTGTTGTTATTCAAATGGTTGGACAATGGGACTTTCCCCCCCCCCTTTATTTAACCAGGTAGGCCAGTTGAGAACAAGTTCTCATTTACAACTGCGACCTGGCCAAGATAAAGCAAAGCAGTGCGACACAAACAACAACACAGTTACACATGGAATAAGCGTACAGTCAATAACACAATTTTAAAAAAGTCTGCATACAGTGTGTGCAAATGGCGTGAGCAGGTAAGGCAATAAATAGGCCATAGTAGCAAAGTAATTACAATTTAGTAAATTAACACTGTTGTGATAGATGTGCAGATGATGATGTGCAAGTAGACATACTGGTGTGCAAAAGAGCAAAAAGTAAATAAAAACAATATGGGGATGAGGTAGGTAGATTGGATGGGCTATTTACAGATGGGGTGTGTACAGCTGCAGTGATCGGTTAGCTGTCAGATAGCTGATGTTTAAAGTTAGTGAGGGAAATATGTCTCCAACTTCAGCGATTTTTGCAATTCGTTCCAGTCATTGGCAGCAGAGAACTGGAAGGAAAGGCGGCCAAAGGTGGTGTTGGCTTTGGGGATGACCAGTGAGATATACCTGCTGGAGCGCCTGCTACGGGTAGGTGTTGTTATCGTGACCAGTGAGCTGAGATAAGGCGGAGCTTTACCTAGAAAAGACATAGATGACCTGGAGCCAGTGGGTCTGGCCACGAATATGTAGTGAGGGCCAGCCGACGAGAGCATACAGGTCGCAGTGGTGTATGGGGCTTTGGTGACAAAAACGGATGGCACCGTGACAGACTGCATCCAATTTGTTGAGTAGAGTGATGGAGGCTATTTTGTAAATGACATCGCCGAAGTCGAGGATCGGTAGGATAGTCAGTATAACGAGGGTATTTTTGGCGGCATGAGTGAAGGAGGCTTTGTTGCGAAAAAGGAAGCCCGATTCTAGATTTAATTTTGGATTGGAGATGTTTAATATGAGTCTGGAAGGAGAGTTTACAGTCTAGCCAGACACCTAGGTATTTGTAGTTGTAAACATATTCTAAGTCCGAACCGTCCAGAGTAGTGATGCTAGTCGGGCGGGCGGATAGGTGTGGGCAGCGATCGGTTGAAAAGCATGCATTTAGTTTTACTAGCATTTAAGAGCAGTTGGAGGCCACGGAAGGAGTGTTGTATGGCATTGAAGCTCGTTTGGAGGTTTGTTAACACAGTGTCCAAAGAAAAGCCAGATGTATACAGAATGGTGTTGTCTGCGTAGAAGTGGATCAGGGAATCACCAGCAGCAAGAACGACATCGTTGATATATACAGAGAAAAGAGTCAGCCCGAGAATTGAACCCTGTGGTACCCCCATAGAGACTGCCAGAGGTCCGGACAACAGGCCCTCCGATTTGACACACTGAACTCTATCTGAGAAGTAGTTGGTGAACCAGGCGAGGCAATCATTTGAGAAACCAAGGCTGTTGAGTCTGCCGATAAGAATACGGTGATTGAGAGAGTCGAAAGCCTTGGCCAGGCCGATGAAGACGACTGCACAGTACTATCTTTTATCGATGGCGGTTATGATATCGTTTAATACCTTGAGCGTGGCTGAGGTGCACCGGTGACCAGCTCGGAAACCGGATTGCACAGCGGAGAAGGTACGGTGGGATTCGAAATGGTCAGTGATCTGTTTATTAACTTGGCTTTCGAAGACTTTAGAAAGGCAAGGCAGGATGGATATAGGTCTGTAACAGTTTGGGTCTAGAGTGTCACCCCCTTTGAACAGCTTTCCAATCTTTAGGGATCTCGGACGAAACGAAAGAGAGGTTGAACAGACTGGTAATAGGGGTTGCAACAATGGCGGCAGATAATTTTAGAAAGAGAGGGTCCAGATTGTCTAGCCCAGCTGATTTGTACGGGTCCAGGTTTTGCAGCTCTTTCAGAACATCTGCTATCTGGATTTGGGTGAAGGAGAAGCTGGGGAGGCTTGGGCAAGTAGCTGCGGGGGGTGTGGAGCTGTTGGCCGGGGTTGGGGTAGCCAGGAGGAAAGCATGGCCAACCGTAGAGAAATGCTTATGAAAATTCTCGATTATCGTGGATTTATCGGTGGTGACAGTTTCCTAGCCTCAGTGCAGTGGGCAGCTGGGAGGAGGAGCTCTTATTCTCCATGGACTTTACAGTGTCCCAAAACTTTTTTGAGTTAGAGCTACAGGATGCAAATTTCTGTTTGAAAAAGCTAGCCTTTGCTTTCCTGACTGACTGCGTGTATTGGTTTCTGACTTCCCTGAAAAGTTGCATATCGCGGGGACTATTCGATGCTAGTGCAGTCTGCCACAGCATGTTTTTGTGCTGGTCGAGGGATGTCAGGTCTGGAGTGAGCCAAGGGCTATATCTCTTCTTAGTTCTACATTTTTTGAAAGGAGCATGCTTATTTAAGATGGTGAGGAAATTACTTTTTAAGAACAACCAGGCATCCTCTACCGACGGGATGAGGTCAATAGCCTTCCAGGATACCCGGGCCAGGTCGATTAGAAAGGCCTGCTCGCAGAAGTGTTTAAGGGACCGTTTGACTGCGGATCCATAGCGGATGCAGGAAATGAGGCAGTGATCGCTGAGATCCTGATTGAAAACAGCAGAGGTGTATTTGGAGGGCAAGTTGGTCAGGATAATATCTATGAGGGTGCCCATGTTTATGGAATTAGGGTTGTACTTGGTGGGTTCCTTGATAATTTGTGTGAGATTGAGGGCATCTAGCTTAGATTGTAGGACTGCCGGGGTGTTAAGCATATGAACAAAGACCTCTACGAAGGAGGGAGCAGAAAGCAGATAACTGCTATTCACAGGTCAGACTAAGCCCATGTTAGGCTTTATGGTTACGAGTTGAAAGGTCAACTGAACTGTGCAGCCTTTCTAGATTCCATACAGCAGAAAGGAAGGCTAGAAGCTGTATAATCCTCTCATGATGACCTTTATTAGGTATTCAAGTCAACACTTCACTCAAATGATATGCACTTATTTTCTTGATATGATTACACTGTTGATGCTCATGAGGGCTGACCTTTTACACCCAGCAAATCATATGAATGATGTTTTGAAAATTACAAAACCATTTACGAGTGTGTTACGAGTTGACAACAACAGTTGTCATGAGTTCACAAACAAGAACTTCCATAATGTATTTTTCATCATAACCTAAAAACCCAAACAGATAACGCAGCTGGAACCTTATTATATAGAAACCTCACACTACACAGCAACGCCTCATCCATCTGTTGGGGATGACGGTGCTATAAAAGCCCCTTATATATGTGAGATCTGCAGGAGAGTTACTTTCTCTGTAGGACAAAAGTTAAGGGCACAGTAAACAAGGGATGCATGTTTCCCTGAAAACAATTGAATTTACATACCTGCTTATTACACACATACCAGATGGTCTGTTGGGAGATAAGAGACTTTTGTGCTCATATCTTGTGTGACCATGTGTGTATCAATGTATAGGCTACCTGTATATAGACAGTTGACTGACGGATTTAGTTTGTGCTTCTGTAACAGACTACTAACATGTGCTATACAAAAAAAGCATCTGTTGCTTCCCAGAACCAAATTAGGGTTTGTGGTCGACCATTTCGCTTCACCCAAGCAAATTCTGCTACATCATTGGTCCCCAACCTTTTCTGAGCAGAGATCACTTGAGTCAAAATGAAGACTGACATCTACCGCATTTAAAAAAAAAAACATGACTTAAAAAAACATAAGCATATGCAACATTAACCTATTAAACAGTTACGTAGCAATGAGGTTTGTGGTAAGCTATATGCCCAATACATTATTACTGCATATTGGCTGTTTGAATTGCCCTGTCAATGTTGTTCTTCTCAGACCATTTAAAAATTATATTTCAAAACTTGAGGTATATAATCACACCCATAATAGATAATTTGTTGTATTACTTGTGAGGCACAGCGGTGTGAGCATAAATTGAAATAATGTGCTTTCTTTATTTTACTGGACTGATTGTGCCTGCATCTAATGGTCAGTTTCAGCAGAGGGAGCGCATCAGAGGGTCCACCTCGCACCGTTGGACTGTCCCTCAGGTCTCACCCCTGTTAAGAGTGACAAAAAAGGAGACACCAGCTTCGAGCAGATAGCGAAATTCGAGTCACACCACATTATTTTTGCCTCATGCACAAATTGATGTTGTTACTCCTATGACCAGAGAAAGTGAAATATTAATATTAAAAAACACACATCCGCTAATAATAACGCAGGCCTATCAATACACTTTGCTACTCATCCATTGAAGCTGCAGTGCTGGTTGCAGCGCGAGTGGAGAAGCGCTATTCATAACTTATAAGTGTTGAATAAAAAGTGTTGACAGTGCTGAATAAAAACTTAAACATGAACTCTCAAAAACAGCAGCTCTTTGCTCTTCATTGACAGTCTCTCTCTAGTCATGGTTTTTAGACGTTTTGAAATCATAGTATCAATTTACTTTGCTGTGTACTTGAGGAAGAGGACAAACACGGTGATCTGAGCAATTAGACTGGCTAGCGGTAGGCCTATAAGTGCACTTGACTTCCTCTCCGGGCACGCCGAGTAGGTGGAGTTTGTACCTTCAGACACATGAAATATTTCAAATGGGAACACGTCGCCCTGAAACAAGTGCACCTACTCCCACGGCACAAGACAGAAAAAAAGTAGGAATGCAAGGCTGATCGTTGTTTTTTTTATATAATGTTTTTGCCATCGACTAGGCTGAACCAGTCAATCGCTATGGAGTTTGGTGACCACCTGTGCTACATAATCTGACAAAACCGATTAGATTTACAAGCTATATGCTTGTCATCATTCTTTACCCCACTGAAGTGGTTTTCTTTTTTCTCTTTAACAAACCTTCAACACTGTGCGAAGTGTTAGATTATAAATAAAATATGACATTAATTAAAAAAATATATTTGAAGTCAGCAACTGCATCCCATCCTGAATTTAAAATGGATTAACTAGATGTCTCACCCATCTACATAGAATACCCCATAATGACAAAGTGAAAACATGTTTAGACATTTAATGAAAATTAAATATATACACCCCTGAGTCAATACATGTTATAATCACATTTGGCAGCAATTACAGCTGTGAGTCTTTCTGGGTCAGTCTCTAAGAGTTTTCCACACCTGGATTGTGTAATATTTGCACTTTTTATTCTTCAAGCTATGTCAAGTTGGTTGTTGATCATTGCTAGACAGCCATTTTCAAGTATTGCCATAGATTTTCAAGCGGATTTAGGTCAAAACTAACTATGCCACTCAGGAGCATTCAATGTAGTCTTGGTTAGCAACTCCAGTGTATATTTGGCCTTATGTTTAAGGTTATTGTCCTGCTGAAAGATGAATTAATCTCCCAGTATCTGGTGGAAAGCAGACCAGGTTTTCCTCTAGGATTTTGCCTGTGCTTAGCTCCATTCCGTTTCTTTTTATCCTGAAAATCTCCCCAGTCTTTAACAATTACAAGCATACCCATAACATGATGCAGACATCACTATGCTTGGAGTGGTAAACAGTAATGTGTATTTGATTTGCCCCAAACATAACACTGCATTCAGGACAAAAAGTTTTTGGCAGTAATACTTTAGTGCCTCGTTGCAAACAGGACACACAATTTGGAATATTTTTATTTTGTACAGGCTTCCTTCTTTTCACCCTGTCAATTAGGTTAGTATTGTGGAGTAACTACAATGTTGTTGATCCATCATCAGTTTTCTCCTATCACAGCCATTAAACTCTGTAACTGTTTTAAAGTCACCATTGGCCTCATGGTGAAATTCCTGAGAGGTTTCCTTCCTCTCCGGCAACTGAGTTAGGAAGGATGCCTGTATCTTTGTAGTGACTGGGTGTATTGATACACCATCCGAAGTGTAATTAATAACTTCACCATGCTCAAATGGGTATTCAATGTCAATAACTTGCTTGTAACAGATTACATTCATATTCTGACTATCTCTGAAACTCACTTAGATAATACCTTTGATGATACAGTGGTAGCAATACATGGTTATAACATTTACCGAAAAGACAGAAATGCCAACGGGGGTGGTGTTGCGGTCTATTGAAAGAACCACATTCCTGTAAAAATTTGAGACGAATAGATCTAATGTTAAATACTGTTGAAGTAATATAGCTACAGGTTCATCTGTCTCACCGAAAGCACATTCTTGTGGGAAGCTGCTATAGACCACAAAGTGCTAACAGTCAGTATCTGGATAATGTGTGTGAAATGCTTGATAATGTATGTGATAAACAGAGAAGTATATTTTTTGGGTGATTTAAATATTGACTGGCTCTCATCAAGCTGC
The DNA here is from genome assembly GCF_045679555.1 of Salvelinus alpinus. Lineage (NCBI taxonomy): Eukaryota > Metazoa > Chordata > Actinopteri > Salmoniformes > Salmonidae > Salvelinus > Salvelinus alpinus. The sequence continues at coordinate 28,241,326 of NC_092090.1, forward strand.
CCACTCAATAAAAAACTTCAAAATGTAACCAGTGCCTGCAACCTGGTTCAGGTTTGTCTGTCAACCTACCAGGGTATTTACTAACAGCACAGGAATTAAATCATCAACATGTATTGATCACATCTTTACTAATGCTGCAGAAATTTGCTTTAAAGCAGTATCCAAATCCATAAAATGTAGTGATCACAATATAATAGCCACATCTAGAAAAACCACAGTTCCAAAGGATGGGCCTAATATAGTGTATAAGAGGTCATACAATAAGTTTTGTAGTGATTCCTATGTTGATGATGTAAATAATATTTGCTGGTCTGTGGTGTGTAATGAGGAGCAACCAGATGCTGCACTTGACATATTTATGCAATTGCTTATTCCAGTTACTAATAAGCACGCACCCATTAAGAAAATTACTAAAAACTGTTAAATCGCCTTGGATTGATGAGGAATTGAAAAATTGTATGGTTGAGAGGGATTGAGGCAAAAGGTATGGCAAATAAGTCTGGCAGCACAACTGATTGGCAAACTTACTGCAAATTAAGAAATCATGTGACTAAGCTATATAAAAATAACCTATACTATGAAACAAAGATAAATTATATAAAGGATGATAGTAAAAAGCTTTGGAGCACCTTAAATTACATTTTTGGGAAAAAAGCCAACTCGGCTCCATTATTCATTGAATCAGATGGCTCCTTTATAACAAAACCCACTGATATTGCAAACTACTTTAATTACTTTTTCATTGGCAAGGTTAACAAATTTAGGGATGACATGCCAGCAACAAACACTGACACTACACATCCAAGTATATCTGACCAAATTATGAAAGACAAGAATTGTACTTTTGAATTCCGTAAAGTCAGTGTGGAAGAGGTGAAAAAACAGATTGTTGTCTATCAACAATGACAAGCCACCGGGGTCTGACAATCTGGATGGAAAATTACTGAGGATAATAGCGGACGATATTGTCACATCTTTAATTTAAGCCTACTAGAAAGTGTGTGCCCTCAGGCCTGGAGGGAAGCTAAAGTCATTCCGCTACCCAAGAATAGTAAAGCCCCCTGTACTGGCTCAAATAGCCGACCAAATCAGCCTGTTACCAACCCTTAGTAAACTGCTGGAAAAAATTGGGTTTGACCAGATACAATGCTATTTCACAGTAAACAAATTGACAACAGAATTTCAGCATGCTTATACAAGCACAGCACTTACACAAATGACTGATGATTGGCTGAGATAAATTGATGATAAAATTATTGTGGGGGCTGTCTTGTTAGACTTCAGTGCAGCTTTTGACATTATCGATCATAGTCCGCTGCTGTAAAAACATACACTACCGTTCAAAAGTTTGGGGTCACTAGAAATGTCCTTGTTTTTGAAAGAAAAGCTACTTTTTTGTCCATTAAAATAACATCAAATTGATCAGAAATACAGTGTAGACATTGTTAATGTTGTAAATAACTATTGTAGCTGGAAACGGCTGATTTTTAATGGAATATCTACATAGGCGTACAGACGCCCATTATCAGCAACCATCACTCCTGTGTTCCAATGGCACGTTGTGTTAACTAATCCAAGTTTATCATTTTAAAAGGCTAACTGATCATTAGAAAACCCTTTTGCAATTATGTTAGCACAGCTGAAAACTGTTGTCCTGATTAAAGAAGCAATAAAATTGTCCTTCTTTAGACTAGTTGAGTATCTGGAGCCTAAGCATTTGTGAGTTCGATTACAGGCTCAAAATGGCCAGAAACAAAGATCTTTCTTCTGAAACTCGTCAGTCTACTCTTGTTCTAAGAAATGAAGGCTATTCCATGTGAGAAATTGCCAAGAAACTGAAGATCTCGTACAACGCTGTGTACAACTCCCTTCACAGAACAGCACAAACTGGCTCTAATTAGAATAGAAAGAGGAGCGGGAGGCCCCGGTGCACAACTGAGCAAGAGGACAAGTACATTAGATTGTCTAGTTTGAGAAACAGACACTTCACAAGTCCTCAACTGGCAGCTTCATTAAATAGTACCCGCAAAACACCAGTCTCAACGTCAACAGTGAAGAGGCGACTCCGGGATGCTGGCCTTCTAGGCAGAGTTGCTAAGAAAAAAACATATCTCAGACTGGCCAATAAAAATAAAAGTTTAAGATGGGCAAAAGAACACGGACACTGGACAGAGGAACTCTGCCTAGAAGGCCAGCATCCCGGAGTCGCCTCTTCACTGTTGAGACTGGTGTTTTGCGGGTACTATTTAATGAAGCTGCCAGTTGAGGACTTGTACGCCTATGTAAATATTGCATAAAAAATATGTTTTAAAAAAAAACTTTTAAAAGAGCAGTTTCCAGCTACAATAGTCATTTACAACATTAACAATGTCTACACTGTATTTCTGATCAATTTTATGTTATTTAATGGCAACATTTTGTTGCTTTTCTTTCAAAAACAAGGACATTTCTAAATGACTCCAAACTTTTGAACGGTAGTGTATGTGTTATGGCTTTACACTTCCTGCAATAATGTGGATAAAGAGTTAATTGTCTAACAGAACACAGAGGGTGTTCTTTAATTGAAGCCTCTCGAACATAATCCAGGTAGAAGCAGGAACTCCCCAGGGTAGCCGTTTAGGCCCCTTGCTTTTTTCAATCTTTACTAACGACATGCCACTGGCTTTGAGTAAGGCTAGTGTGTCTACGTATGCGGATGACTCAACACAATTCACGTCAGCTACTACAGCGACTGAAATGGCTGCAACACTTAACAAAGAGCTGCAGTTAGTTTCAGAATGGGTAGCAAGGAATATGTTAATCCTAAATATTTCCAAAACTAAAATAATTGTATTTAGGACGAATCATTCACTAAACTCTAAACCGCAACTACATCTCGTAATGAATAATGTGGAAGTTGAGCAAGTTGAGGTGACTAAACTGCTTGGAATAACTGTGGATCAAAACATATTGATACAACAGTAGCTAAGATGGGGAGAAGTCTGTCCATAATAAAGCGCTGCTCTGCCTTCTTAACAACACTATCAACAAGGCAGGTCCTACAGGCCCTGGTTTTGTCGCAACTGGACTACTGTGTGGCCAGTATGGTCAGGTGCCACAAAGAGGGACTTGTGAAAATTGCAGTTGGCTAAGAACAGGGCAGCACAGCTGGCCCTTAAAAGTACACGGAGAGCTAACATTAATTACAAGCATGTCAATCTCTCATAGCTCAAAGTGTAAGAGAGATTGACTTCATCATTACTTGTTTTTGTAAAAGGTTTTGACAAGCTGAAGGTACCGAGCTGTCTGTTTAAAATACTAGCACACAGCTCGGACACCCATGCATACCCCACAAGAAATGCAACCAGAGGTCTCTTCACAGTCCCCAAGTCCAGAACAGACTATGGGAGGCGCACAGTACTACATAGAGCCATGACTACATGGAACTCTATTCCACATCAGGTAACTGATGCAAGTAGATAAAAATACACCTTATGGAACAGCGGGAACTATGAAGTAACACAGACACACACACACAATGCACACATGTACCCATAGATTTTGCGTTGTAGATATGTGGTAGCGGAGTATGGGCCTGAGGGCACACACTTAGTGTGTTGTGAATTCTGTAATAAAAGTACTGTAATGTTTTAAAAATGGTATAACTGCCTTAATTTTGAGCAGCTAATGGGGATCCATAATAAATACAAATACCCATCTACCAATAGGTGCCCTTCTTTCCGAGGCATTGGAAAACCTCCCTGGTCTTTGTGGTTGAATCTGTGTTTGAAATTCATTGCTCGAATGAGGGACCTATAATTGTATGTGTGGGGTACAGAGATGAGGTAGTCTTTCAAAAATCATGTTAAACACTATTATTGCACACTGAATGAGTCCATGCAACTTATTATGTGAATTGTTCAGCACATTTTTACTCCTTAACTTATTTAGGCTTGCCATAACAAATGGTTGAATACTTAGAGTCAAAACATTTCAGCTTTACATTTTTTATTAATGTGTAAAAATGTCTAAAAAATATAATTCCACTGACATTATGGGGTATTATGTGTAGCCTAGTGACACAAAATCTCACTGTAATCCATTTTACATTCAGACTAACACAACAAAATGTGGAATAAGTCAAGGGGTGTAAATACTTTCTGAAGGCACTGTATATCAAGCAAATAAGTGCATTTCACTCAGGGCGCTGCATTCAGTCTCGTTTAACCAGGCTACCAGAGTCAACCAACTCCCCTCATAACAGGACCCTGTCTGCACTCTCACAGCTGACAAATATGTACAGTAATGCACTGTCATCAAATTAGATCTGGCTCCCATCTCCCCCTCCTCTCTCCGCCCTCACCCCCAGTAGCATCATCCAGTGGTATTGGATTAGCTTTGTGCAGCAGGGAGAGCTGTCGAAAGATAATGACATTAACAGGATGTTATCTCAGGCTGTTTTCAAATCTTTACTTTATCATAGCTTGTTTATGATAAACACAGGAAGTGTAGGCGAGATCGAAAGCGTGGGTCGGAAGCCAGGCCCTTGTCACACACAAGTGTTTCACATTCACTTCCACAAACGCTGTGTCACATATACACAAGTGTAGCCATCCATTTTGTTACGACACACACACACTCACACACAATGAATGGTCCTGAACAGTGATATTCATAGAAAATTCATAATTAAAAGCCAATATCTAAGTTGAATCAATCAGACTGGGTAATGTCCTGTTCTCTCAAGATGTAGCTAATTATGGTCATGATGAGAACCACTGCTTGCACATTCAATATCATAAGTGTTCCTTCCTTCCCATACTGAATAATCAATAGCTCCCTGTGCATGCGAGTAAAGCATTTTTCTAAAGTGGAGACAAAAAGAAAACACTGTAGGAGGAAAGAAAATGAAAAGGAAAGAAAGAAGAGAGCATTGTTTCCAGTCAGTGCAGCCAACCACATCCCTATTTCTGGTTTCATAACCCCTCTGTTAACAGAGCCAGGCCAGGCCGAGGCGAGCTGGCTAAGTGCCCCAGCCCAGGACCTCTCACGGTCCTCCTTGGCCCTGCCTCCACCACCACGGCACTGATCGTGGAGCCATAATGATCACTCGGTAGGCTAGCCAATGAACTACTGACACAGACATCATATAAATATAAATATTATGATCTACACACTCAAAACCCTTAAATAATCCCAAGAGTGCAGTGCAGTACAATACAGTAGATTATACAACAGGTAGGTATAATCCTGGATGCTGATTGGTTAAAAATCGCATTCCAGACGGTGTTTATTCCACAAAATACCACCGGCTAAATCTATGACGCTGAAATGCCTATCTACTCTGTTCCATCTGACTGTGCAATCCAGTGTCTCATCAACCCAGCCAATCAATTTATATACAGTGGGGAGAACAAGTATTTGATACACTGCCGATTTTGCAGGTTTTCCTACTTACAAAGCGTGTAGAGGTCTGTAATTTTTATCATAGGTACACTTCAACTATGAGAGACGGAATCTAAAACAAAAATCCAGAAAATCACATTGTATGATTTTTAAGTAATTAATTTGCATTTTATTGCATGACATAAGTATTTGATACATCAGAAAAGCAGAACTTAATATTTGGTACAGAAACCTTTGTTTGCAATTACAGAGATCATACGTTTCCTGTAGTTCTTGACCAGGTTTGCACACACTGCAGCAGGGATTTTGGCCCACTCCTCCCTACAGATCTTCTCCAGATCCTTCAGGTTTCGGGGCTGTCGCTGGGCAATACGGAGTTTCAGCTCCCTCCAAAGATTTTCTATTGGGTTCAGGTCTGGAGACTGGCTAGGCCACTCCAGGACCTTGAGATGCTTCTTACGGAGCCACTCCTTAGTTGCCATGGCTGTGTGCTTCGTGTCGTTGTCATGCTGGAAGACCCAGCCACGACCCATCTTCAATGCTCTTACTGAGGGAAGGAGGTTGTTGGCCAAGATCTCGCGATACATGGCCCCATCCATCCTCCCCTCAATACGGTGCAGTCGTCCTGTCCCCTTTGCAGAAAAGCATCCCCAAAGAATGATGTTTCCACCTCCATGCTTCACGGTTGGGATGGTGTTCTTGGGGTTGTACTCATACTTCTTCTTCCTCCAAACACGGCGAGTGGAGTTTAGACCAAAAAGCTATATTTTTTGTCTCATCAGACCACATGACCTTCTCCCATTCCTCCTCTGGATCATCCAGATGGTCATTGGCAAACTTCAGACAGGCCTGGACATGCACTGGCTTAAGCAGGGGGACCTTGCGTGCGCTGCAGGATTTTAATCCATGACGGCGTAGTGTGTTACTAATGGTTTTCTTTGAGACTGTGGTCCCAGCTCTCTTCAGGTCATTTACCAGGTCCTGCCGTGTAGTTCTGGGCTGATCCCTCACCTTCCTCATGATCATTGATGCCCCACGAGGTGAAATCTTGCATGGAGCCCCAGACCGAGGGTGATTGACCGTCATCTTGAACTTCTTCCATTTTCTAATAATTGCGCCAACAGTTGTTTCCTTCTCACCAAGCTGCTTGCCTATTGTCCTGTAGCCCATCCCAGCCTTGTGCAGGTCTACAATTTTATCCCTGATGTCCTTACACAGCTCTCTGGTCTTGGCCATTGTGGAGAGGTTGGAATCTGTTTGATTGAGTGTGTGGACAGGTGTCTTTTATACAGGTAACGAGTTCAAACAGGTGCAGTTAATACAGGTAATGAGTGGAGAACAGGAGGGCTTCTTAAAGAAAAACTAACAGGTCTGTGAGAGCCGGAATTCTTACTGGTTGGTAGGTGATCAAATACTTATGTCATGCAATAAAATGCAAATTAATTATTTAAAAATCATACAATGTGATTTTCTGGATTTTTGTTTTAGATTCCGTCTCTCACAGTTGAAGTGTACCTATGATAAAAATTACAGACCTCTACATGCTTTGTAAGTAGGAAAACCTGCAAAATCGGCAGTGTATCAAATACTTGTTCTCCCCACTGTATACTACATATACACTGTAAAAAAAGCATCTAGACATTATCTTCCATTTCTTTTAGACTAGCATTGGGGTTTCAACAGCGGAGAATAGTAATAACCTTGGTCTGTCTCGCCGACATTTGCAACATTGTTTCAACATTGAAATTCAATCTCCAGCTGTCCTATGGTAATGAACATGTCGGGAGTCGGGATGAGACAGACAGGTAGAATTTCTCAGCCATTCGAAATCATGAATCAGCATAATTTTTATGGGTATTTACAAAGAAATGTCAATAGAAAAACATAAAATGCAGCTAGTTTGCTGTTATTACAGCTTCAGTCTGAAGTGATTGTGTTAGCTATCTCTTCTGAACAGTGGCCTGGCGAGAGAGGGGAAATGTTCTATGCCAGCCCGACGAGCCGGCTGAGGCATGACGTGGGATGGGAGCCTACCGAGCCAACCGAGGCAAGGAAACCTGTCGAGCCAGCTAAGGCGTGAAAGCCCCACGAGCCAGCTGAGGCACTTCCAATGAGCGCAGATGCGCGTAATGGTTGTGACAGGTGTGCGTAATGAAGGGCAGCCTGGCACCCTCAGGCGCCAGAGAGGGGAAGCGGGAGCAGGCGTGACATACTGTACTGTTTGACGTGAATGTGTTAGCCAAAGTTGACTAGCTAGCAAGCAAGGGATAAGAACATTGCCAGCCATCATGGTAATGGAACATTTAGAACAAACTACAAGAACAAAAATACTTAACTGGGTTGTGTCTCTGGCAACCGAACCGATAGAACGAACAAGCATAGTATGAATAAATACAATTAATAAATTCATCAAAATAACGTTAATGAAAATATGTCAATCATTATTTGATTAGGTTGGTAACCCGTTTGTATAAAAGTGATTATTCCCTCGAAGCCAGTGTTTGGAGGATATATTGGCACGGTTTGCAACAACACCCGTGCCAATATATCCTCCAAACATCGGCTTCGAGGGCATTCACTTAAGTAGATTTGAAGTCTTCTGAGATGTTATAGGGAGAGACACCAGCTTCAGCACCAGCTAGGCTTAATGAGGGTAATTTTCCATAGTGCCATACAGTTAAGGGAGTTGACATGGCCATATGGTCCATGTTTTGAACACTAAGCTGTCATAACCTGGTTGTTGTACATTTTCCAATGACTCATATGAGTCAGTCAGTTAGTGAACCAGTCACAACTCAACTCTCTCTTCCAGTGAACATTTAATATCCTATTTCCTCAGAGTCTAAATGATTGATGCCAAATACTGACAGTACATGAACATACCTGACAATATACAGTGGCTTGCGAAAGTATTCACCCCCCTTGGCATTTTTCCTATTTTGTTGCCTTACAACCTGGAATGAAAATAGATTTTTGGGGGGTTTGTATCATTTAACTTACACAACATGCCTACCCTTTTGAAGATCCAAAATATTTTTTATTGTGAAACAAACAAGACAAAAAAACAGAACTATTCACCCCCCCAAAGTCAATACTTTGTAGAGCCACCTTTCACAGCAATTACAGCTGTAAGTCTCTTGGGGTATGTCTCTATAAGCTTGGCACATCTAGCCACTGGGACTTCTGCCCATTCTTCAAGGCAACACTGCTCCAGCTCCTTCAAGTTGGATGGGTTCCGCTGGTGTACAGCAATCTTTAAATCATACCACAGATTCTCAACCCTGCTAGGTAAAGTCCCCCCTTATCTCAGCTCGCTGGTCACCATAGCAGCACCCATCTGTAGCACTCGCTCCAGCAGGTATATCTCTCTGGTCACCCCCAAAACAAATTCTTCCTTTGGCCGCCTCTCCTTCCAGTTCTCTGCTGCCAATGACCGGAACGAACTACAAAAATCTCTGAAACTGGAAACACTTATCTCCCTCACTAGCTTTAAGCAACAGCTGTCAGAGCAGCTCACAGATTACTGCACCTGTACATAGCCTATCTATAATTTAGCCCAAACAACTACCTCTCCCCCTACTGTATTTATTTATTTATTTATTTTGCTCCTTTGCACCCCATTATTTCTATCTCTACTTTGCACATTCTTCCACTGCAAATCTACCATTCCAGTGTTTTACTTGCTATATTGTATTTACTTCGCCACCATGGCCTTTTTTTTGCCTTTACCTCCCTTATCTCACCTCATTTGCTCACATTGTATATAGACTTATTTTTCTACTGTATTATTGACTGTATGTTTGTTTTACTCCATGTGTAACTCTGTGTTGTTGTATGTGTCAAACTGCTTTGCTTTATCTTGGCCAGGTCGCAATTGTAAATAAGAACTTGTTCTCAACTTGCCTACCTGGTTAAATAAAGGTGAAATAAAAAAACTTTGGGGATAGTGTTCTCGGGGTGATGAGAGGTGTTGGGTTTGCGCCAAACATAGCATTTTCCTTGATGGCCAAAAAGCACAATTTGTGTCTCATCTGACCAGAGTACCTTCTTCCATATGTTTGGGGAGTCTCCAACATGCCTTTTGGTGAACACCAAACATGTTTGCTTATTTTTTGTTTAATTAAGCAATGGCTTCTTTTTCTGGCCACTCTTCTGTGAAACCCAGTTCTGTGGAGTGTATGGCTTAAAGTGGTCCTATGGACAGATACTCCAATCTCCACTGTGGAGCTTTGCAGCTCCTTCAGGGTTATCTTTGGTCTCTTTGTTGCTTCTCTGCTTAATGACCTCCTTGCCTGGTCTGTGAGTTTTGGTGGGCGGCACTCTCTTGGCAGGTTTGTTGTGGTGCCATATTCTTTCCATTCTTTTATAATCGATTTAATGTGGCTCCGTGGGATATTCAAAGTTTCTGATATTTTTTATAACCCAACCCTGATCTGTACTTCTCCACAACTTTGTCCCTGACCTGTTTGGAGAGCTCCTTGGTCTTCATGGTGGTGCCCCTTGCTCTGTGGTGTTGCAGACTCTGGGGCCTTCAGAACAGGTGTGTATATATACTGAGATCATGTGACAGATCATGTGACAATTAAATAAAGTACACCTGTGTGCAATCTAACTAAAGAGTTGACTTCTGAAGGTAATTGGTTGCACCAAATCTTATTTAGGGGCTTCATAGCAAAGGGGGTGAATATACATACACGCACCACTTGTCTGTTTTTTATTTATTAGAATTTTTTTAAACAAGTTTTTTTTCTTCATTTGGACTATTTTGTGTATGTCCATTACATGAAATCCAAATAAAATTAAGTTACAGGTTGTAATGCAACAAAATAGGAAAAACACCAAGGGGGATGAATACTTTCGCAAGGCACTGTACCATTTTTTTTAATACAGTGTTGAATGACATACGTCAGTAAGTCAGTGAACCAGTCACAACTGAGCTTCCAGAGAGCAGAGCTGTATTTATTTCCTCCGAATTAAAATGATCTAACTATGAGTACATGAATGAATATACTAGAGGTCGACCGATTATGATTTTTCAATGCCGATACCGATTATTGGAGGACAAAAAAAGCCGATACCGATTAAATCGGCCGATTAATAAATAAAAAAATAAATAATAATTAAAATATATATATATATATATATATCATACACACACACACACACATTTTTGTAATAATGACAATTGCAACAATACTGAATGAACACTTTTATTTTAACTTAATATAATACATAAATACACACACGCACACAGCTCTGAAGTGACAATGATACTGAAGAGTCTGCTTAGGAGACAAATACTCTCAACTGTTTGAATAAAAATAGAGTTTAAGTTACCTGTGATGAATGTTGAAAACAAAAACTTTAATTTCTATATGCAGGAAATCCTATTTTAATAATGGGCATGGTAAGAATTGACAACCAAAGTGCGAGTCATAATTCCCATGACACCTAGCAAAATCTGAAAAGCGGTTCCTTCATTTATTCCATAGGATATTTTTTAGATTCACTTAAAATAAGGTCTGTGTTTCGTGTAGGCTTACATCACCGTGCCAATTTTATAACTGTGTAGATATCCATAGGACAAGGTAACTCTGATCAATATTGGCTAAATATAAGCGAAGATAAAAAAAATTGTAGAGTGGATTTATGAAAATATGTTGACAAACGTTACCTTATCCTAGTGAGATTTACACGGGTATCAAAACGTCGAGGCGGTTTAAGCCTGCACGAAACACAGACCTTATTTGAAGTAGATCAAGACATTCTCTATGGAAGACATGAACGGTATAATAACGAAGGAACCCCTTTCAAATTCAGCCGCAAGTTATTACAGGAATTATAACGCGTCGACCATTTCTCTCTAAACCATATACCTTTGACTAATCCGGAAACTATCACCTCGAAAACAAAACGTTTATTCCGTTCCGTAATTTATCTAACGGGTGCCATCCATGAGTCTAAATATTCCTGTTACATTGCACAACCTTCAATGTTGTCATAATTACGTAAAGTTCTGGCAAATTAGTTCGCAAAGAGCCAGGCGGCCCAAACTGTTGCCTATACCCTGACTCTGCGTGCAATGAACGCAAGAGAAATGACACAATTTCACCTGGTTAATATTGCCTGCTAACCTGGATTTCTTTTAGCTAAATATGCAGGTTTAATACATATACTATATATACTTGTGTATTGATTTTAAGAAAGGCATTAATGTTTATGGTTAAGTACACATTGGAGCAATGACAGTCATTGATTGATTGTTTTTTATAAGATAAGTTTAATGCTAGCTAGCAACTTACCTTAGCTTACTGCATTCGCTAACAGGCAGGCTCCTCGTGGAGTGCAATGTAATCAATGCAAGATTGGATCCCCCGAGCTGACAAGGTTAAAAATCTGTCGTTCTGCCCCTAAACGAGGCAGAACGTTCCTAGGCCGTCATTGAAAATAAGAATGTGTTCTTAACTGACTTGCCTAGTTAAATAAAGGTGGTAAAAAAAAATTAAAAATAATTAAATGCCGCCCAAAAATACCATTCCGATTAATCGGTCGACCTCTAGAATATACCGACATCAATATTATGCATACAGTATGTGCTTTCTACTGTATAGACTGTTTTTACACAGCTGCAAACTGGGCAGGCATGACTTTCCATAAGCATATAGGAGTCCACTGCATACTATAGCAGCAGCCCTTTGATTGTGTGTGTGTGTGTGTGTGTGTGTGTGTAACGTCTAGGCCTATTTCTGCTCTCTCCTGAACATGAAGCCATGCTCATAATATATGACTAAACTCAGGTCCGATAATACTAGAATGTTTGTGTTTATGACCAACTATGATATTTAGTGATGCATTGAACAAAAATGCTCTTCTAGGACCATTAAACATAACCTACTGTGCATGGAAACTGAAACCATACTAATACAACATTTAGGCTGACCTAAAACCTAGAGCTGGTACAATAAACAGAACATTATTGATATCAACCAAACCGACCACTTATCGATATTGTTCATTACGATAAATAACCTATAGGGCCCTACTAGAGAAATGTGAGGTTTAGTGCATCCGGCGTCGACAGAGATGGCCGCCTCGCTTCGTGTTTTGTTTTTTTATGTATTATTTCTTACATTGTTACCCCAGGAAATGTTAAGTTTCATCACATACAGCCGGGAGGAACTATTGGATATAAGAGCAACGTCAACTTACCAACATTACGACCAGGAATACGACTTTCCCGAAGCGGATCCTCTGTTTGGACCACCACCCAGGACAATGGATCGGATCCCAGCCGGCGACCCAAAACAACGGCGCCGCAGGAGGGGCAGAAGAAGCGGTTTTCTGGTCAGGCTCTGTAGACGGGCACATCGCGCACCGCTCCCGAGTTTACTACTCGCCAACGTCCAGTCTCTTGACAACAAGGAAGATGAAATCCGAGCAAGGGTTGCCTTCCAGAGAGACATCAGTGATTGTAACGTCCTTTGTTTCACGGAAATGTGGCTCACTCGAGACGCGCTATCGGAGTCGGTACAGCCACCTGGTTTCTTCAGGCATCGCGCCGACAGAAACAAACATCTCTCTGGTAAGAAGAAGGGCGGGGGGTATGCCTTATGATTAACGAGACGTGGTGTGATCATAACAACATACAGGAACTCAAGTCCTTTTGCTCACCTGACCTAGAATTCCTTACAATCAAATGTCGACCGCATTATCTGCCAAGAGAATTCTCTTAGATTATAATCACAGCCGTATATATACCCCCCAAGCAGACACATCGATGGCCCTGAATGAACTTCATTGGACTCTATGTAAACTGGAAACCACATATCCTGAGGCTGCATTCATTGTAGCTGGGGATTTTAACAAGGCTAATCTGAAAACAAGCCTCCCTAAATTTTATCAGCATATCGTATGCGCTACCCGGGCGGAAAAAATCCTGGACCATTGTTACTCTAACTTCCGCGACGCATACAAAGCCCTGCCCCGTGTTTACCCTCGCAAGACTGCCGGCCCAGACGGCATCCCTAGCCGTGTCCTCAGAGCATGCGCAGACCAGCTGGCTGGTGTGTTTACAAACATATTCAATCAATCCTTATCCCAGTCTGCTGTTCACACATTCTTCAAGAGGGCCACCATTGTTCCAGTTCCCAAGAAAGCTAAGTTACCTGAGATAAATGACTATCGTAGCACTCACCTCTGTCATCATGAAGTGCTTTGAGAGACTAGTCAAGGATCATATCACCTCCACCCTACCTGACACCCTAGACCCACTCCAATTTGCTTACCGCCCCAATAGGTCCACAGACGACGCAATCGCAATCACACTGCACACTTCCCTAACCCACCTGGACAAGAGAAATACCTATGTAAGAATGCTGTTCATCGATTACAGCGCAGCATTTAACACCATATTACCCTCCAAACTCGTCATTAAGCTCGAGACCCTGGGTCTCGACCCCGCCCCGTACAACTGGGTCCTGGACTTCCTGACTGGCTGTCCCCAGGTGGTGAGGGTAGGAAACAACATCTCCACCCCGCTGATCCTCAACACTGGGGCCCCACAAGGGTGCGTTCTCAGCCCTCTCCTGTACTCCCTGTTCACCCATGACTGCGTGGCCATGCACGCCTCCAACTCAATCATCAAGTTTGCAGACGACACTACAGTGGTAGGCTTGATTACCAACAACGATGAGACGGCCTACAGGGAGGAGTTGAGGGCCCTCGGAGTGTGGTATCAAGAAAATAACCTCAGACTCAACGTCAACAAAACAAAGGAGATGATCGTGGACTTCAGGAAACAGCAGAGGGTGCACCCCCCTATCCACATCGACGGGACAGTAGTGGAGAAGGTGAACGTTTTAAGTTCCTCGGCGTACACATCACGGACAAACTGAAATGGTCCACCCACACAGACAGCGTGGTGAAGAAGGCGCAACAGCGCCTCTTCAACCTCAGGAGACTGAAGAAATTCGGCTTGTCACCAAAAACACACAAACTTTTACAGATGCACAATCGAGAGCATCCTGTCTGGCTGTATCACCGCCTGGTACGGCAACTGCTCCGCCCACAACTGTAAGGCTCTCCAGAGGGTAGTGCGGTCTGCACAACACATCACCGGGGGCAAACTACCTGCTCTCCAGGACACCTACACCACCCAATGTCACAGGAAGGCCAAAAAGATCATCAAGGACAACAACCACCTGAGCCACTGCCTGTTCACCCCGCTATCATCCAGAAGGCGAGGTCAGTACAGATGCATCAAAGCTGGGACCGAGAGACTGAAAAACAGCTTTTATCTCCAGGCCATCAGACTGTTAAACAGCCATCACTAACATAGAGTGGCTGCTGCCAACATACTGACTCAATCTCTGGCCACTTTAATAATAAAAAAATTGGATGTAATAAATGTATCACTAGTCACTTTAAACTTTGCCAATTTATATAATGGTTACATACCCTACACTACTCATCTCAAATGTATATACTGTACTCTATACCATTTACTGCATCTTGCCTATGCTGTTCGGCCATCGCTCATCCATATATATTTTTATGTACATATTCTTATTCAGTCCTTTACACTTGTGTGTAGAAGGTAGTTGTTGTGAAATTGTTAGATTACTTGTTAGATATTACTGCATGGTCGGAACTAGAAGCACAAGCATTTCGCTACACTCGCATTAACATCTGCTAACCATGTGTATGTGACAAATAAAATTTGATTTGATTTAAAATGAAATAAGTTTCCTAACATGGGTGACTGTTAATGGAACAATTGATAAATGAAACTACTACTACTTCTAATGTTGCAATAACTACTAATATAAAAAAAACTGATGCACATGTTATAAACGTATCGTTTAATTTACCGTTATGATAAATTTACTGAATTATCTGGATATGGAGGCAGCACCCCAGCAAATCAGAAAAAAAAAAAATAATTAAATAAAATCTCTGAGACTACAATATTTCTGTAAGAGTGAACCAAAATAGTAGTCAGCAGCGCTGGGAGAAAAATTCACATCTTCCCGCGGCCATTTATATTTCTTTATAAAACCTCTCTCCTAGATATAGTGTTTGTAGAGCAGGGTGGTGAGACTGTTTGTAATCAATATCAAATTAAGGCCAGCAGTCTTTCACAGATGTGATTTCTTTATCACATTAACAAAGGGTTTGTTACGCAATAATTGAAGAGCCCTTGATTACTATTGCAACACTTGGTAACACACCCACACACAGTTAACACAAAGCATCCATTGACCCTCACCAATATCAAAATCAGTAAAGACTGACCAAATCAAATCAAATTTTATTGGTCAGCAGATGTTAATGCGAGTGTAGCGAAATGCTTCTGCTTCTAGTTCCGACAGTGCAGTAATATCTAACAAGTAATCTAACAAATTCACAACGACAACCTTATACACACAAATGTAAAGGGATGAATAAGAATATGTACATACAGTGGGGCAAAAAAGTATTTAGTCAGCCACCAATTGTGCAAGTTCTCCCACTTAAAAAGATGAGAGATGCCTGTAATTTTCATCATAGGTACACTTCAACTATGACAGACAAAATGAGAGAAAAAAATCCAGAAAATCACATTGTAGGAATTTTAATGAATTTATTTGCAAATTATTGTGGAAAATAAGTATTTGGTCAATAACAAAAGTTTCTCAATACTTTGTTATATACCCTTTGTTGGCAATGACAGAGGTCAAACATTTTCTGTAAGTCTTCACAAGGTTTTCACACACTGTTGCTGGTATTTTGGCCCATTCCTCCATGCAGATCTCCTCTAGAGCAGTGATGTTTTGGGGCTGTTGCTGGGCAACACGGACTTTCAACTCCCTCCAAAGATTTTCTATGGGGTTGAGATCTGGAGACTGGCTAGGCCACTCCAGGACCTTGAAATGCTTCTTACGAAGCCACTCCTTCATTGCCCGGGCGGTGTGTTTGGGATCATTGTCATGCTGAAAGACCCAGCCACGTTTCATCTTCAATGCCCTTGCTGATGGAAGGAGGTTTTCACTCAAAATCTTACGATACATGGGCCCATTCATTCTGTCCTTTACACGGATCAGTCGTCCTGGTCCCTTTGCAGAAAAACAGCCCCAAAGCATGATGTTTCCACCCCCATGCTTCACAGTAGGTATGGTGTTCTTTGGATGCAACTCAGCATTCTTTGTCCTCCAAACACGACGAGTTGAGTTTTTACCAAAAAGTTATATTTTGGTTTCATCTGACCATATGACATTCTCCCAATCTTCTTCTGGATCATCCAAATGCTCTCTAGCAAACCAGACGGGCCTGGACATGTACTGGCTTAAGCAGGGGGACACGTCTGGCACTGCAGGATTTGACTCCCTGGCGGCGTAGTGTGTTACTGATGGTAGGCTTTGTTACTTTGGTCCCAGCTCTCTGCAGGTCATTCACTAGGTCCCCCCGGTGGTTCTGGGATTTGTGATCACTTGTGATCATTTTGACCCCACGGGGTGAGATCTTGCGTGGAGCCCCAGATCGAGGGAGATTATCAGTGGTCTTGTATGTCTTCCATTTCCTAATAATTGCTCCCACAGTTGATTTCTTCAAACCAAGCTGCTTACCTATTGCAGATTCAGTCTTCCCAGCCTGGTGCAGGTCTACAATTTTGTTTCTGGTGTCCTTTGACAGCTCTTTGGTCTTGGCCATAGTGGAGTTTGGAGTGTGACTGTTTGAGGTTGTGGACAGGTGTCTTTTATACTGATAACAAGTTCAAACAGGTGCCATTAATAAAGGTAACGAGTGGAGGACAGAGGAGCCTCTTAAAGAAGAAGTTACAGGTCTGTGAGCCACAAATCTTGCTTGTTTATAGGTGACCAAATACTTATTTTCCACCATAATTTGCAAATAAATTCATAAAAAATCCTACAATGTGATTTTCTGGATTTTTTTTCTCATTTTGTCTGTCGTGGTTGAAGTGTACCTATGATGAAAATTACAGGCCTCTCTCATCTTTTTAAGGGGGAGAACTTGCACAATTGGTGGCTGACTAAATATGTTTTTGCCCCACTGTATAAATATATGGATGATCGATGGCCGTGCGACATAGGCAAGATGCAGTAGGTGTCGGAAGTCGGAAGTTTACATACACTTAGGTTGGAGTCATTAAAACTTGTTTTTCAACCCCTCCACAAATGTCTTGTTAACAAACCATAGTTTGAGATGACCGTACTTTGGTGCGAAAAGTGCAAATCAATCCCAGAACAACAGCAAAGGACCTTGTGAAGATGCTGGAGGAAACAGGTACAAAGGTATCTATATCCACAGTAAAACGAGTCCTATATTGACATAACCTGAAAAGCCGCTCAGCAAGGAATAAGCCACTGCTCCAAATCCGCCATAAAAAAAGCCAGACTACGGTTTGCAACTGCACATGGGGACAAAGATCGTACTTTTTGGAGAAATGTCCTCTGGTCTGATGAAACAAAAATATAACTTTTTGGACATAATGACCATCGTTATGTTTGGAGGAAAAAGGGGGATGCTTGCAAGCCGAAGAACACCATCCCAACCGTGAAGCACGGGGGTGGCAGCATCATGTGGTGGGGGTGCTTTGCTGCAGGAGGGACTGGTGCACTTCACAAAATAGATAACATCATGAGGGAGGAAAATTATGTGGATATATTGAAGTAACATCTCAAGACATCAGTCAGGAAGCTAAAGCTTGGTCACAAATGGGTCTTCCCAATGGACAATGACCCCAAGCATACTTCCAAAGTTGTGGTGAAATGGCTTAAACTTCTTATGGCTGCAATCCCGTTAACGGGATGATATGACAACAGCCAGTGAAAGTGCAGGGCGCCAAATTCAAACAGAAATCTCATAATTAAAATTTCTCAAACATACATGTATTTTATATCATTTTAAAGGTAATCTTGTTGTTAATCCCACCAAAGTGTCCGATTTCAAATAGGCTTTTCAGCGAAAGCACCACAAACGATTATGTTAGGTCACCACAAAATCACAGAAAAACACAGCTATTTCTCCAGCCAAAGACAGGAGTCACAAAAAGCAGAAATAGAAATAAAATGAATCACTAACCTTTGATGATCTTCATCAGATGACACTCATAGGACATCATGTTAGACAATACATGTATTGCATAATGTGCATATTTATATCCAAAAACCTCAGTTTACATTGGCGCCATGTTCAGAAATGCCTCCAAAATAGCCGGAGAAATTGCAGAGAGCCACATCAAATAACAGAAATACTCATCATAAACTTTAATGAAAGATACATGTTTTACATAGAATTAAAGATACACTTGTTCTTAATGCAACCGCTGTGTCAGATTTCAAAAAAACTTTACGGAAAAAGCAAACCATGCAATAATCTGAGACGGCGCTCAGATAGAAACAACATTTCTCCGCCATGTTGGAGTCAACAGAAATACGAAATTACATCATAAATATTCCCTTACATTTGATGATCTTCATCAGAATGCACTCCCATGAATCCTAGTTCCACAATAAATTGTTGTTTTTTAGATAATGTCCATTATTTATGTCCAAGTAGCTACTTTTGTTAGCACGTTTAGTACACATATCCAAACGCTCGTGCAGGTCCAGGCGAACGTCGGACAAAAACTTCAAAAAGTTATATTACAGGTCGAATAAACTTGTCAAACTAAGTATGGAATCAATCTTTGGGATGTTGTTATTATAAATATTCAATAACGTTCCAACCGGAGAATTCCTTTGTGTCTATAGAAGTAATGGAACGCAAGTCGATATCATGTGGAATGCGCATGACCAGGACCTGGCTCTCTGCCAGACCACTGACTCAAACAGCTCTCATCCGGCCCCACATCACAGTAGAAGCTTCATGCAAGGTTCTACAGACTGTTGACATCTAGTGGAAGGCGTAGGAAGTGCAAACAGATACATATCCCACTGAGATTTCAATAGGCGATGAGTTGAAAATCGACCAACCTCAGATTTCTCACTTCCTGGTTGGATTTCTTCTCAGGTTTTTGCCTGCCATATGAGTTATGTTATACTCACAGACATAATTCAAACAGTTTTAGAAACTTCAGAGTGTTTTCTATCCAATACTAATAATAATATGCATATATTAGCAACTATGACTGAGGTGCAGGCCGCTTACTCTGGGCACCTCTGTGCACCTTTCATCCAAGCTACTCAATACTGCCCCTGTAGCCATAAGAAGTTAAGGACAACAAAGTCAAGGTATTGGAGTGGCCATCCCAAAGCCCTGACCTCAATCCCATAGAAAATTTGTGGGAAGAACTGAAAAAGTGTGTGCGAGCAAGGGGGCCTACAAACCTGACTCAGTTACACCAGCTCTGTCAGGAGGAATGGGACAAAATGCACCCAACTTATTGTGGGAAGCTTGTGGAAGGCTACCCACAACGTTTGACCCAAGTTAACTTCTTTGGGGTAGGGGGCAGTATTTTCACGTCCGGATGAAAAGCATGCCCAGAGTAAACGGCCTGCTACAAAGCCATGAAAGCTAGAATATGCATATTATTAGTAGATTTGGATAGAAAACACTCTGAAGTTTCTAAAACTGTTTGAATGATGTCTGTGAGTATAACAGAATATGGCAGGCAAAAACCTGAGAAGAAATCCAACCAGGAAGTGGGAAATCTGAGGTTGGTCAATTTTCAACTCAGCTCCTATTGAAGATACAGTGGGATATTGGTAATGTTGCACTTCCTAAGGCTTCCACTAGATGTCAACAGTCTTTAGAACCTTGCCTGATGCTTCTACTGTGAAGTGGGGCCGAAGGAGAGGGGAATAAGTAAGGTCTATCATGACCTGAACATGCGCTGACCATGCACGTTCACGTGAAAGCGAGCTCTGTTCCATCGCACTTCTGAAGAAAAAGGAATACTCCGGTTGGAACATTATTGAAGAATTATGTTAAAAACATCCTAAAGATTGATTCAATACTTCGTTTGTCATGTTTTTACGGACTGTAATATAACTTTAACTTTTCGTCCGTACTTTTCGCTGGACTTGCCCACGCGTCGTGAGTTTGGAAAGTGTACTGACCGCTAGAACAACAAGGAGGAATTTGGACATAAATTATGGACATTATCGAACAAAACAAACATTTAATGTGGAACTGGGATTCCTGGGAGTGCATTCTGATGAAGATCATCAAAGTTAAGTGAATGTTTATAATGTTATTTCTGACTTCTGTTGACTGCATAATATGGCGGATATATTTGTGTCTTGATTGGGCTCTGAGCACCGACTCAGATTATTGCATGGTTTGCTTTTTCGAAAATCTGACACAGCGGTTGCATTAAGGAGAAGTGCATCTAAAAATCCATGCATAACAGTTGTATCTTTTAGCAATGTTTATTATGAGTATTCCTGTAAATTGATGTGGCTCTCTGCAAAATCAAAGGATGTTTTGGAACTTCTGAACGTAAGGCGCCAATGTAAACTCAGATTTTTCTATATAAATATGAACTTTACCGAACAAAACATACATGTATTGTGTAACATGAAGTCCTATGAGTGTCATCTGATTACTCTGTGAATAGGCACTCGCCTAACATAATCGTTTGGTTTGCTTTCGTCGTAAAGCCTTTTTGAAATCGGACACTGTGGCTGGATTTATAACAAGTGTATCTTTAAAATGGTGTAAAGTACTTTTGTATGTTTGAGGAATTTCAATTATGGGATTTCTGTTTTGAATTTGGCGCCCTGCAGTTTCACTGGCTGTTGAAGAGGTGGGACGCTACCGTCTCACATACCCTAGAGAGGTTAAACAATTTAAAGGCAATGCTACCAAATACTAATTGCGTGTATGTAAACTTCTGACCCACTGGGAATGTGATGAAAGAAATAAAAGCTGAAATAAATAATTCTCTCTATTATTATTCTGACATTTCACATTCTTAAAATAAAGTGGTGATCCTAACTGATCTAAGACAGGGAATTTTTACGAAGATTAAATGTCAGGAATTGTGAAAAACTGAGTTTAAATGTATTTGGCTAAGGTGTATGTAAACTTCCGACTTCAACTGTACATATGAGATGAGTAATGTAGGATATGTAGACCTTAATAAAGTGGCGTTATTTAAAGTGACTAGTGATACCTTTTATTAAATCCATTTATTACATTCATTAAAGTGGCTAGAGATTTGAGTCTGTATGTTTGCAGCAGCCACTCTATGTTAGTGATGGCTGTTTAACAGGTCTGATGGCCTGGAGACAGAAGCTGTTTTTCAGTCTCTCGGTCCCAGCTTTGGATGCACCTGTACTGACCTCACCTTCTGGATGATAGCGGGGTGAACAGGCAGTGGCTCAGGTGGTTGTTGTCCTTGATTATCTTTTTGGCCTTCCTGTGACATTGGGTCATGTAGGTGTCCTGGAGGGCAGGTAGTTTGCCCCTGGTGATGAGTTGTGCAGACCGCACTACCCTCTGGAGAGCCTTGCGGTTGTGGGCGGAGCAGTTGCCGTACCAGGCGGTGAGACAGCCCGACGGGATGCTCTTGATTGTGCATCTGTAAAGGTTTGTGAGTGTTTTAGGCGACAAGCCAAATTTCAACTTCAGGAGGCTGAAGTTGAAGAGGCGCTGTTGCGCCTTCTTCACAACGCTGTCTGTGTGGGTGGACCATTTCAGTTTGTCTGTGATGTGTACGCCGAGGAACTTAAAAAACTTTCCACCTTCTCCACTACTGTGCCGTCGATGTGGATAGGGGGGTGCTTCCTCTGCTGTTTCCTGAAGTCCACGATCATCTCCTTTGTTTTGTTGACGTTGAGTGAGAGGTTATTTTCCTGACACCACACTCCGAGGGCCCTCACCTCCTCCCTGTAGGCCGTCTCATCATTGTTGGTAATCAAGCCTACCACTGTAGTGTCGTCTGCAAACTTGATGATTGAGTTGGAGGCGTGCATGGCCACGCAGTCATGGGTGAACAGGGAGTACAGGAGAGGGCTGAGAAAGCACCCTTGTTGAGGATCAGCGGGGTGGAGATGTTGTTGCCTACCCTCACCACCTGGGGGCGGCCCGCCAGAAAGTCCAGGATTCAGTTGCACAGGACGGGGTCGAGACCCAG
Source organism: Salvelinus alpinus (assembly GCF_045679555.1). Lineage (NCBI taxonomy): Eukaryota > Metazoa > Chordata > Actinopteri > Salmoniformes > Salmonidae > Salvelinus > Salvelinus alpinus. The sequence goes on from NC_092090.1 coordinate 28,263,791, forward strand.
GGTCTCAAGCTTAATGACGAGTTTGGAGGGTACTATGGTGTTAAATGCTGAGCTGAAGTCAATGAACAGCATTCTCCATAGGTATTCCTCTTGTCCAGATGGGATAGGGCAGTGTGATGGCATTGCGCCATCTCTGGACCTATTGGGGCGGTAAGCAAATTGGAGAGGGTCTAGGGTATCAGGTAGGGTGGAGGTGATATAATCCTTGACTAGTCTCTCAAAGCACTTCATGATGACAGAAGTGAGTGCTACCGGGCGATAGTCATTTAGTTCAGTTACCTTTGCTTTCTTAGGTACAGGAACAATGGTGGACATCGTGAAGCATGTGTGCACGGTAAACTGGGATTGATTAAATATGTCTGTAAACACACCAGCCAGCTGGTCTGCGCATGCTCTGAGGACGCGACTAGGGATGCCGTCTGGGCCGGCAGCCTTGCGAGGGTTAACACGTTTAAATGTTTTACTCACGTTGGCCACGGTGAAGGAGAGCCCACAGTCTTTGGTAGCGGGCCATGTCAGTGGCACTGTATTATCCTCAAAGAGAGCAAAGAAGTTGTTTAATTTGTCTGGGAGCAAGACGTCAATGTCCGCGACGGGGCTGGTTTTCTATTTGTAATCCGTGATTGACTGTAGACCCTGCCACATACGTCTTGTGTTTGAGCCGTGGAATTGCTACTACTTTGTCTCTATACTGACGCTTAGCTTATTTGATTGCCTTGCGGAGGGAATAGCTACACTGTTTGTATTCAGTCATGTTTCCAGTCGCCTTGCCATGATTAAAAGCAGCGGTTCGCACTTCCAGTTTTGCGCGAATGCTGCCATCAATCTAATGTTCAGATGCAACAGTTCATTACTGTAGCACTAGAATAAAGCTTTTAGATCAGAGGATTAAAATTCCCCCTTTGAGTCTGTGCACAGACTGACTTCATCCATCCCACCATACTATTTATTTCCTAGTACTAGTGTACAAGGCCCATCATTTAATCTGGTTCCACACACAGTTCATCTTCTCATTGCCCCGCCACCCCAGTCTCTCCACAGGCGGTCCTGAGGTTTAGTCTCTAATAGAGACGGCATGTGGATTAGGCCTACTAGCCTGGTTAAAACAGACTGAACGCCGCTCATAGAGATCCTATTAAATTACTATAGTGTTCCAATTCCTAAGGTCTGTGACGCCGCTACACTTAGCCAATATAGTTTTCAGTCTGGTTTAGCCAGGCTAGTGGATTACAGCTTCACCACAAATCAAAAAATGTAATCCTCCAGTAATTCCTCCAGAGCAGCAGCAGCTGAGGGTCTTAGGGCTCTGGGTCAGGCAGACGCTGCCTGCGGGTGGGTCTGATGGCCACATCTGTCCTCATTCTGGGGCTTTACATATACAGACAGTTCACATCAGTTAAATGGTGCCTTGTCGTGAGGAGAGATGGGCTTATTGTACAAGTGTCTTTCGGTGCTTGAAAAGCACTAGGAATAAAACATGTTTTATCACCAGGCAGAGCTGGGTTCAAATAAATATGCATTTGAGTATTTGTATTTGAAATACTTATTTTTTGTGTATTTTAGTATTTTTAGCCTACTATTTGAAACTATTTTCAAATACATTATTTAAAATTACCCTAGGACCAAACAGACCAGGGTTTAAAGCTACAATATGTAACTTTTTGGCCTACCCAGCCAAATTCACATAGAAATGAGTTATAGATCTTTAATTCTCATTGAAAGCAAGTCTAAGAAGTGGTAGATCCTGTTCTAGGTGCGTTATTTCTATGCTTCCCGTTCTTAAGTTCCGTTCTTGCATCTTTTACTTTCGGTTTTGTTCAACAGCTTCAAACAGCTGAAAATACAATATTATTGGTTATGGAAAATATATTTCAGAGGTTTAGATGGTACAATGATTCTCTACACAATGACTGATTGTTTTGTCACAAACTGAAATTAGGCTATTAGAATTTCAGCAACCAAGAAATGGCGGAGCGATTTCTGCATAGTGCATGTTTAAATGCATGAATTTAAATATTTGTAAATACACTTGTCTGTGTATTTCAGTATTTTCAAATACATGCCAATATTCAACTACTTATATTTTCTAAGAAAACATATTCAAATACTTACTTTGAAATGTTTTTGGAAGTAATTGAAATACCCTAAATAAACTCAGCAAAAAAAGAATCGTCCCTTTTTCAGGACCCTGTCTTTCAAAGATAATTAATTTGTAAAAATCCAACTAACAGATCTTCATTGTAAAGGGTTTAAACACCGTTTCCCGTGCTTGTTCAATGAACCATAAACAATTAATGAACATGCACCTGTGGAACGGTCGTTTAGACACTAACAGCTTACAGATGGTAAGCAATTAAGGTCACAGTTTTGAAAACTTAGGACACTAAAGAGGCCTTTCTACTGTATTCTTTTACTGAAAAATACCAAAAGAAGATGCCCAGGTTCCCTGCTCATCTGCGTGAAAGTGCCTTAGGCATTCTGCAAGGAGGCATGAGGACTGCAGATGTGGCTAGGGCAATAAATTGCAATGTCCGTACTGTGAGACGCCTAAGACAGCGCTACAGGGAGACAGGATGGACAGCTGATCGTCCTCGCAGTGGCAGACAACGTGTAACAACACCTGCACAGGATCGGTACATCTGAACATCACACCTGCGGGACAGGTACAGGATGGCAACAACAACTGCCCGAGTTACACTAGGAACGCACAATCTCTCCATCAGAGCTCAGACTGTCCGCAATAGGCTGAGAGAGGCTGGACTGAGGGCTTGTAGGCCTGTTGTAAGGCAGGTCCTCACCAGACATCACCGGCAACAACATCACCTATGGGCACAAACCCACTGTCGCTGGACCAGACAGGACTGGCAAAAAGTGCTCTTCACTGACGAGTCACAGTTTTGTCTCACCAGGGGTGATGGTCGGATTCGCGTTTATCGTCAATGGAATGAGCATTACACCGATGCCTGTACTCTGGAGTGGGATCGATTTGGAGGTGGAGGGTCCGTCATGGTCTGGGACGGTTTGTCACAGCATCATTGGACTGAGCTTGTTGTCATTGCAGGCAATCTCAACGCTGTGCGTTACAGGGAAGACATCCTCCTCCCTCATATGGTAACCTTCCTGCAGGCTCATCCAGCATGACAATACCACCAGCCATACTGCTCGTTCTGTACGTGATTTCCTGCAAGACAGGAATGTCAGTGTTCTGCAATGGCCAGCGAAGAGCCCGGCTCGCAATCCCATTGAGCATGTCTGGGACGTGTTGGATCGGAGGGTGAGGGCTATTCCCCCCAGAAATGGTGGAAGAGTGGGGTAACATCTCACAGCAAGAACTGGCAAATCTGGTGCAGTCCATGAGGAGGAGATGCACTGCAGTACTTAATGCAGCTGTGGGCTACACCAGATACTGACTGTTACTTTTTACCCCCCCCCCCCCTTGTTCAGAGACACATTATTCAATTTCTGTTAGTCATATGTCTGTGGAACTTGTTCAGTTTATGTCTCAGTTGTTGAGTCTTATGTTCATACAAATATTTACACATGTTAAGTTTGCTGAAAATAAACGCAGTTGACAGTGAGAGGACGTTACTTTTTTTGCTGAGTTTAGTATTTGAACCAATGATGTGTAGAAATCCAGGACTGTGGATAATATGTAATGGCCAATGAGAGGCTTTGAGGCCTCCGGCAACCATATTGGCACTCCCCAGAAGGAGCAGTCGTCGATAGGAAATAATGGAATTCTACAGCAATTCAATAAATTACATATTTTTATAGCATTTCTTTGTTGTAGTGGGTTCAATAACATTAGTACCACTAAAAAATATATTAACCTCTAATTCCTCCCAAACCCAGATCCGGGAGCACCCCCCACAGTAAAAAAGCTGACTAGCATAGCCTAGCATAGCGTCACAAGTAAATACTAGCATCTAAATATCATTAAATCACAAGTCCAAGACACCAGATGAAAGATACACATCTTGTGAATCCAGCCATCATTTCTGATTTTTAAAATGTTTTACAGGGAAGACACAATATGTAAATCTATTAGCTAACCACGTTAGCAAAAGACACCACTTTTTTTACTCCACCAGTTTTTTACTCCATCAGTAGCCAGCACTAATTCGACCAAATAAAGATATAAATAGCCACTAACCAAGAAACAACTTCATAAGATGACAGTCTGATAACATATTTATTGTATAGCATATGTTTTTTTAGAAAAATGTGCATATTTCAGGTATAAATCACAGTTCTACATTGCAGCTGCAATCTGAAATAGTGCCGAAGCTGCCAGAATAATTACAGAGACCAACGTCAAATACCTAATTACTCATCTTAAAACATTTCTGAAAAATACACAGCGTACAGCAAATGAAAGCCCAACATCTTGTGAATCCAGCCAATATGTCAGATTTTTTAAGTGTTTTACAGCGAAAACACAATATAGCATTATATTAGCTTAGCACAATAGCCAGAAACACAAGCAATTTACCAGCAGCACAGGTTAGCGATCGTAACAATACAGCAAAAGATATATAATTTTTGACTAACCTTGATATACTTCGTCAGATGACAGTCCTGTAACATCATATTACACAATGCATATAGGTTTTGTTCGAAAATGTGCATATTTAGCACCACAAATCGTGGTTATACAATGTGATGAGTGGCAACAGGTCATGCATTCTGGCCGGCGCCATCTTGGAAAGGCACCTAAGTTTACGATTATTTATCGATTAGATTGACTAAAAAATACAGGTTGGACAGCAAATGAAAGATGCATTAGTTATTAATGCAACCGCTGAGTTAGATTTTTAAAATTAACGTTACTAGACATACAGTGTGCGTTACAGCCAGACTAGTGCCGCAATAACGGCGGACAAATGCGTTTACATTTTTCCACATAAATACGGAATAACATCATAAATAGTTCTTACTTTTGGACGAGCTTCCATCAGAATCTTGGGCAAGGTGTCCTTTGTCCAAAAGAATCGTTGCTTGGTTGTAAAACGTTGTCTTCAACTTCGGAATTAGCAGCTAACAATAGCTATGTGGCCACAACATTCCCAAATCCCCAAAACGCAATACTAAGGAAATTCCAAAAATAGCAATATACTCGCATAAACTGATATAACTCGGTTTAAAATAACTTCTTTATGATGTTTCTAACACCTATATCGAATTAAATTACAGACGGATATAGCTAAGGCCGATAACTGAGCGTTTCAAAATGCCATCTTGAGGTCTTGCTTTGCGCAATGACGAACGACGAAAAGAGAGCGCACTTCGTTCCTTGGCCTTTTATAAGCTCTGAGAACTACGTAGACACTCCATTCCACTTCTCATTGGTTACTGACATCCAGGGGAAGGCGGGTGCAGTTCATGTCGACCCATAGGACACATACAGAGCTTTAAACTGATCTGAGAACAGAGCCTCGTTTTCAGACCTTCGCAGTTCCTGTCATGGATTTCGCTGCAGAAAGAGTTCTGGTTCACCCACAGACATAATTCAAACGGTTTTAGAAACTAGAGATTGTTTTCTATCCAATAGTAATAATAATATGCATATTGTACGAGCAAGAATTGAGTACGAGGCAGTTTAATTTGGGAACGATAAATGTCCAAGTTGAAACAGCACCCCCTGTAGTGTCAAGAGGTTTTAAGGAATATGTCGTTTAAAAAAAAAAAAATGTGTCATGTTCATGACACTTAATATAATTTAAACGTATGCATTAAGGTGTCTGTAGACATTAATAAATGCAGTTATATAGCTTCCCAAATATATACACTGCTCAAAAAAATAAAGGGAACACTAAAATAACACATCCTAGATCTGAATGAACTATTCTTATTAAATACTTTTTTCTTTACATAGTTGAATGTGCTGACAACATAATCACACAAAAATTATCAATGGAAATCAAATGTATCAACCCATGGAGGTCTGGATTTGGAGTCACACTCAAAATTAAAGTGGAAAACCACACTACAGGCTGATCCAACTTTGATGTAATGTCCTTAAAACAAGTCAAAATGAGGCTCAGTAGTGTGTGTGACCTCCACGTGCCTGTATGACCTCCCTACAACGCCTGGGCATGCTCCTGATGAGGTGGCGGATGGTCTCCTGAGGGATCTCCTCCCAGACCTGGACTAAAGCATCCGCCAACTCCTGGACAGTCTGTGGTGCAACGTGGCGTTGGTGGATGGAGCGAGACATGATGTCCCAGATGTGCTCAATTGGATTCAGGTCTGGGGAACGGGCGGGCCAGTCCATAGCATCAATGCCTTCCTCTTGCAGGAACTGCTGACACACTCCAGCCACATGAGGTCTAGCATTGTCTTGCATTAGGAGGAACCCAGGGCCAACCGCACCAGCATATGGTCTCACAAGGGGTCTGAGGATCTCATCTCGGTACCTAATGGCAGTCAGGCTACCTCTGGCGAGCCCATGGAGGGCTGTGCGGCCCCCAAAAGAAATGCCACCCCACACCATGACTGACCCACCGCCAAACCGGTCATGCTGGAGGATGTTGCAGGCAGCAGAACGTTCTCCACGGCGTCTCCAGACTGCCACATGTGCTCAGTGAACCTGCTTTCATCTGTGAAGAGCACAGGGCGCCAGTGGCGAATTTGCCAATCTTGGTGTTCTCTGGCAAATGTCAAACGTCCTGCACGGTGTTGGGCTGTAAGCACAACCCCCACCTGTGGACGTCGGGCCCTCATACCACCCTCATGGAGTTTGTTTCTGACCGTTTGAGCAGACACATGCACATTTGTGGCCTGCTGGAGGTCATTTTGCAGGGCTCTGGCAGTGCTCCTCCTGCTCCTCCTTGCACAAAGGCGGAGGTAGCGGTCCTGCTGCTGGGTTGTTGCCCTCCTACGGCCTCCTCCACGTCTCCTGATGTACTGGCCTGTCTCCTGGTAACGCCTCCATGCTCTGGACACTACGCTGACAGACACAGCAAACCTTCTTGCCACAGCTCGCATTGATGTGCCATCCTGGATGAGCTGCACTACCTGAGCCACTTGTGTGGGTTGTAGACTCCGTCTCATGCTACCACTAGAGTGAAAGCACCGCCAGCATTCAAAAGTGACCAAAACATCAGCCAGGAAGCATAGGAACTGAGAAGTGGTCTGTGGTCACCACCTGCAGAACCACTCCTTTATTGGGGGTGTCTTGCTAATTGCCTATAATTTCCATCTGTTGTCTATTCCATTTGCACAACAGCATGTGAAATTTATTGTCAATCAGTGTTGCTTCCTAAGTGGACAGTTTGATTTCACAGAAGTGTGATTGACTTGGAGTTACATTGTGTTGTTTAAGTGTTCCCTTTATTTTTTTGAGCAGTGTAATTTTTTTAACAATGGAGGAGTACCAAAATAGCTGCACGGTTGCTTCAAAACAGCACCCCCCTGTAAGTCATTTAGGGTTAATACATATCATTAATTTGAACCCAGGTCTGTTAAAGGGACAGGGGGTTAGGGGTCACAGGAAAGCACAGCAGCACGTAAAATACGTAGGATTGAGCAAAGATTGTGATTTCTGACTTGTAACCTCAGCAGCAGTCGAGGCAGTGACACTGGTGACTTGATTACAGAAAGGAGACAGACAGTAATGTCATTCAGGCACGGTGGCCTTTAAGTTGACCACTTAGAGGTGAACAAGTCTTGAAAATGGTGGTGCAGACTGCCTGTTTGCACAGTCTATGCGGTGTTGTAAATCAGAACACTATCGGAAAATTCTGAGCATACCGTGAAGGCCTGAGGCAGTGCTTAGAAGCTTTACTTCCAGTTGATGTCAAACATGTCAGTGCATTGATGTGTGTGTGTGTGTTTGAAAGGAGTGTGTGTAAATGGCAGCTTATGTGTGTATGCAGCATGGGAGACTTTAAAAACTTAGTGACGTGGGTGTGTAGTGGGGATTTGACAGCAGGGAGTGATCGTCGGTCACCCCCGTCTGCCAGAGAGCCAGAACACTCAATGCTAGCAGCAGCTGCTTGGCTCAACTCCAGTCCTCCAGACTCAGCCATTGAGTACCAGACCAGAGAGTCTACTCCAACACACACCCTCCAGACAGTGCCACAGAGAGCAGGGCCACAGAGAGCAGGGCCACAGAGCAACGGTTAAGCATCAGCCTCACCCAGTTATTGTTATTGTGATCCCCTGCCGATGGCAATAGCTCCAAAAGATGACGTTGGAGAGGGCAACTCTGTATGCACCTTGAGTGTAGCAGAGAGTACACACTGTTAAGCTCTCAATTACAGCTGTGCTGCGGAGAACAACCAACCAGACAGCAGGAGTGACGCAGGAGCAGCTCAGGGACCACAGGGAGCTCTCATTACCCTCAATGCCTCCTCTGAGGACCACTGGAGTGGATGTGGATGGAGCCGGGAGAAGACTAATGGCTAATGCATCCCCCTTTCCTCCCCATCCCCAATGTGCACGAGTCCTGTCATCATTGTTGATTAGGGCACCGCCTCTTTGTCTGCATCTGTGTCCTTCGTTGGGGCCTGCCCAGTGAATTATCACTAAACATCCTGATCCTAGGATGGAGTTTCGTATCTACACTAATATATCCAGATTTCCTCTCAGGTCTTGAGCCTTACACTACTTTATGTCTCCTGTCACCACAGAGACTCGCACAGCTCTCAACGCACCCCTTGTCTGTGCCAGCGCGCAACCCATATGTGCAGAGCTAGGGTTACAGTTTTTTTTTAAAGCTCCTCCTGTATTCACCAAGGAATGTGACCGAAAAGGACTCAGTCTAACAACCACACAGTCAGGAATGTCTGAAGCAACCAGCACCCTTCCTGGTGGAGAGTTTCCTACTGTGGTAGAGAGTTGAGCTAAAGGAGAGGCTACTCTCTATAGCTGGGTGTGTCTGGTGTACTAGGGACTGTGGTGGGGCTGGAGAATGGAGATGGCAGCCTACTCTGCCTCAACACGAGTCATTGCCGCATGCCCTTACTCAGTGTTTCTCAGCCAAAATCATACAAGTGTGAAGTGTACACTCCAAGTGTTACTTCTAGTAGTATACTATATCAACATGGTAATGACTCATTTCAGTTGTATGATCTTGACTGGGTGCTGTTAAATCCCTAGAAGATAGGACACCAATGAATCATCTTTCCAGGAAATAGGCAACAGTATATCAATGAGCAACCGAGCTGACTTTAAAAGCAGCTAAGTCTCAGAGGATGGAAGATCGTTCAGCCTGAACGCCACAGGAATTTCCTCCTTTCACTGGATTCCACAGCTCCATTGTCCAGAACCTTCACTGGTTCACTTACCGGCTGGTGTTAGAAAACTACAAAAACACGCTCACATGCTCACTTACTCTTTCGCTACACAGATGTGTCTAATTAAAAACAGGACACTGACTTGAAAATGGCACACAAAGAGCCATTATTCTATGCCAGGAGTATACAACTCTTACCCTACGAGGTCCGGAGCCTGCTGGTTTTCTATTCTACCTGATAATTAATTGCATGCACGGGGGGGGGGGGGGGGGGCACAGTGGAACAAGCTTCGAAGTCCAGATTTTAATTTGAGGGTTCTATGCCATTTACCAGTTTCTCCTTTTTAGAAAAAAGGTATTATCCTTCTCATGGCATTAATTTACACATCAGAGCAGTAGCATACATTACTCTCGATACAGTTGTTATAGTCCTCTTTCCTAATTGTATCACCTCTCACAAGAATGGCTTGTTTGGAATGAAAACCATGCCTACAGTAGGAGTGATGTCATGGAAAGATTCTGAGCTATGCAGGTACTGTATGAGTTGTAATAACATCCCCCCCTGTCTCTCAACCACCTGTGGATTACCCGGCAGTGGTTCTGACAGCATTTAAATGCCTCTAATATAAGAACATAGAAACCCAGACAACAGCATCAAGGCAACCAAGGTTGAGCAAACTTAATTTCCCCTTTCTCGGTCTCACTCTCTTTTTCCTCTCACACACACACACACACACACACACACACACACACACACACACACACACACACACACACACACACACACACACACACACACACACACACACACACACACACACACACACACACACACACACACACACACACACACACACACACACACACACACACACACACACACACACACACACACACACACGGAACTGATTAACCCCACTTATTCTTGCATTCAGAAGCAAAAAACAGAGACATGGTTAAGTGTATTACAGAGGGGAAATATCAATAAAGCCACTAATTCACATGCATAAATCAGCTAACAATGGGACAAATGGATCTCCAAATGAATCCTGATGGCTTTTGCACACTGCATCCAAGCATGTGGGTCTACTTTCGCATCAAAATAGTCTTGCCAAGGCGAACCTTAGTCAACACCGTAGTCAACCACACACAGTCTAATTTCCTTGGCAACCGTGATTAATTTCCCTGACAACAGAGCAAGGACATCTTCAAAAAGGGAAGCTTCAACAGTCAGTCAGCCTCAGTCTTTGACAAATTATGTCATTGAAAGCAATGATTGACGTCATTACTGGAGCACAAAATATATAAATTAATCTGTTTTCTGGATAACTCTGTTAGAAGCAGGCTATGGTTTTGTATCCAACAAGGACCATAGGAGCTGATCGTGGAGTACAGGAAAAGGCGGGCCAAACAGCCCCCCATTAAATCGGCGGGGCTGTAGTGGAGCGGGTCGAGAGTTTCAAGTTCCTTGGTGTCCACATCACCAACGAACTATCATGGTCCAAACATACCAAGACAGTCGTGAAGAGGGCACAGCAAAACCTTTTCCCCCTTAGGAGACTGAAAAGATTTGGCATGGGTCCCCAGATCCTAAAAGGTTCTACAGCTGCACCATCGAGAGCATCCTGACCGGTTGCATCACCGCCTGGTATGGCAACTGCTCGGCATCTGACCGTAAGGCGCTACAGAGTGTAGTGCGAACGGCCTAGTACATCACTGGGGCCAAGCTACCTGCCATCCAGGACCTATATAATAGGCGGTGTCAGAGGAAAGCCCATAAAATTGTCAGAGACTCCAGTCACCCAAGTTATAGACTGTTTTCTCTGCTACTGCACAGCAAGTGGTACCGGAGCGCCAAGTCTAGGACCAAAAGGCTCCTCAACAGCTTCTACCCCCAAGCCATAAGACTGCTGAACAACTCATAAAATTGCCACCGGATAATTTACATTGACACCCACCCCCCGTACACTGCTGCTAATCGCTGTTTGTTTGTTACCTATGCATAGTCACTTCGCCCCCACCTACATGTACAGATTACATCAACTAGCCTGTACCCCCGCACACTGACTCCGTACCGGTGCCCGCTGTATATCGCCTCGTTATTGTTATTGTGTGACTTTTTACTTTAGACTACTTGGTAAATATTTTCTTTTTCTTGAACTGCACTGTTGGTTAAGGGCTTGTAAGTAAGCATTTCACGGTATTATACACTTGTATTCGGCGCATGTGACAAATAAAGTTTGATTTGATGTCATTTTCAGTTCAGTCCACCAAGGTCAACTATGTTACAATAGGCTTAGAACTCCAGAGGGTTACAATACGCTTGGGACTCCAGAAGGTCAAGGAACCTAGATCACTCATACCTTGAAAAGGGGATCGACCATAGGCCAGGGGATTCAAAATAGCAAGGGCATTTTTATAGCTAAAGGTTGTGCTTTGTCAGCTGGAACAGGGTTTCCCCAAATTTAGTCCTGGGGCCCTCCCTTGGTTTTTGCCCTAGCACTACACAGCTGATTCAAATAACCAACTCATCATCAAGCTTTGATTACTTGAATCGTCTATGTAGTGCTAGAGCAAAAAACAAAAAGTGCACCCAGGGTGGGCCCCAGGACCGAGTTTGGGAAACCCTGAGCAGGAAGACAGGACATACATTACTCATCAAGCCAACTAAGTATTTCATGAAGATGTTCCAATTCACCTCTGACCTCACCTGAAATCAAGGCTCTTCTAGTCTCTCCACTGTCAGGTAGAGGCCAGTGCATCACATACAATTGATGACAGTCCTGGTCCTTGTGTGACTGACCTGCATGATACAGGGATGATATGTGGGGTGGTGGCCACATCTAGAGGATCCAGTTGCACGCAGGGCAAAACACAAAAGAATCCATTCGCTCACTGTGGTGCGGTCTTCTCAAAACAATAGACCAGGCAAAGTCCATCCAATCCCAGCATCCCTTCCTGCCTCCTCCAGCTTAGGGTCAGTGTGTTCCTCACTATTCAGCCAAACAGATCCTCAACAAGCTCTCTTCAAACAGAGACCCAATCATGAAAAATCAGTCACTTACTAACCGAGCACAATGAAGGTCTGTTGAACACGTTTCCAGTCTGCAACCATCCCTCCAGCTACTGAAAACCTCGCTGTGGCATGCAAGAAATAACCATCCGAGAGAGAGCATACAGTACATCCGAACAATAAGAACAAATCATACATTACAGTCCAGGTCCATGACACAACCTGTAAGACATAATATTGCATCGTTAGACTCACTTCGTAATAATGAGAGCTTGCTAAAATACTGTAGCTAGGGGAGCTGTGAAAAGCTTGACATCATCAAATGGCACTTATCCAGTTAGGGCGCTGTCATAGGCATAACACAATGTCCTTGAGCCGCAAGCATAAAGAACGCTAAAAAATAACAGGATCGAAAAAGAGAATAACACCCACACACAGACACACACCCACAATCATACGCTAGGCAGAAACACGCACACAGTGTAAACGCACACATTGACTCAGACTACTTACACACATGCACTGAGTTGTCATCTCTAGAGCATATGTAGAAGTATTTGTAGCCAATTGCACACGGACTGTGGACTTTAATCCATCCCAACATTTAGGTAGTGTGAGTTCGTGTTGGAATGTTTTATCGCCCAGCCGCATGACAGTGGATTCTGATGAGTGGTTTCACACTCTGACAATAACGTGAAGAGCACTTTCTCCACTGATGGGATGGAGTACTCTAAGCACCACATCACTATAACACCCATCTACTTCAAACGGAAGAAACAAAATGAGCCCTTGCAACAAAGACCCTTTTATGTTAGTTTACAAAAATGATGATACGGTCAAATATTTATCCTTTTTGGAATGTGTATACCACATCAAGTCTAATCATTGAAAGATTGTGTCGTCACACTTCTCTTTCAATTATGCATGCAAGTTTTTCATTTCATACCTCCTTGCCATACTTCTTATAATGATTCATCAAGTCTATCAATTTGTTTCTGAAAAGCACATATGGTTTTTAGTCTATAGGATTCAAATAGTGAAACTGCCTTGGGGGCGTTTCGGCCTGAGTGGGAGTGTCCTCTGCTTTTCAAAAGAGGCTGCCAGTGCTCAGAATTGCAGCCTGAGACAGAGGGGCTCAGGGTAATGCTAGCTGGATGAAATCTGTATGTAACAGCTGCTATACTGCATATTTCAATGCTACACACTTTGACATCCAAACATCTTGGAGCTAAAAACAAGCATTTCGCTGCACCTGCAATAGCATCTGCAAATCTGTGTACGCGACAAATAAACTTTGATTTGATATTTTTGTAAAACATTTAGATCTAAAGCCTATTGGAAAAGAAAATAACTGGCACATGCAAACTAATCTGGTCCAGACTTGTTTGAAAGTGTTGAAAAGAAAGGACATCCTCCGACTGTGGGTGTGGAATTTAACTAATCTACAGTGCCGTCGGAAAATATTCAGACTCCTTGACTTTTTCCACATTTTGTTACGCTACAGCCTTATTCTAAAATGTATTAAATAGTTTCCCCCCCCTCAGTCTACACACAATAACCCCATAATGACAAAGCAAAAACAGGTTTAGACATTTTTGCTAAAAAACTGAAATGTCACATTTACATAAGAATTCAGTCCGAGCAGTAGTACGTCATCACATACGTCTTCAGAGTGCACAACAGAACATTGTACTGTCTACACTCGGTGTGTTGTTTATATAACTTTTTTTTCTCATTAAATCGATTTTAATAAGAACTACAGTTTTGTTGCTAAGGATTCCACGATGCGGTTAGCCTTTACAGTTGGGACTGCAAGATTGTGTTCCATTTTTTTGCGTGGATTCCGCGAGTGCTAGCTGGCTGTACTACATAGACCTGTCATCGTCGTGGAAAAGACTCATTATCTTTTCGTAAAACAACTGGTTGCAGTAGAGGATACTAAGGAGATCCTGAGGGAAATCGACGGGTACCAACAGTTTTACGCTATGGAGGAACAACATACTCCATCATGGAAAGATCCGGCTACCTCAAAAAATAACTTTAACCTGACAAAAAAAAGAAAAACAGATTAATCTACAGACACGGACGATTTACTTACCGTTGAAGTAGAGGCTAGTGCTCTGGCTGGAATCCATGCAACACTGGAAAAGTTATGTGAGGAGGTAGCAGGGCTGAGGCGGAGTTTGGAGTTCAGCCAGAGTAAAATTCTCAGACTCCAAGGAGAAAACAAGGCACTCACAGCCAAGGTAAATATCCACGATTCCAACATGGATTGTCTACTCAGGGAAAACAGGATGATGAAGGAGTCGCTACTTGACAAAGTCTTGGCATGCGTGAAAATCTTTTTTTTTCTGGGATTCATGAGGACGCATCCAATAATCCAGAGGGCGCGATTAGAGAATTCGTGCTATCCGCCTTGAAACTTCCTATAGAAGCCACAAGGTGGCTTTCCACTGAGTACACAGACTTGGAGCGACAAGACCAAGGGTCCCCGACCTATCATCGCAAAATTTGAACACTACCAACAAAAGGAGCTAATCAAAAGCAGGGGAAGGGAGCTTAAAGGGACCAAATTCGGTCTCAATGACCAATTTCCAAGGGAGATAAACGAACGTCGTAAGAGACTGTATATGGAACAAAGGCAACAAAGGGAGAAGGGTAAGTGTGCCTTTCTCATTGTGGACAAACTATTTATAGATGGACAGCTATTCTGAGACAGAATGCGATCGGATCATCATCTAATTGGCATTCACATAACTCTTATAGATTTTCCACGTGGAGGGGGATATTGGAAATGTAATCAAAGTTTACTGGAGGACAATTTATTTCTAACTAAGACAAAATTATTTATTACTTAATTTTTTCAGTATAATATACAGTTGAAGTCGGAAATTTACATACACTTAGGTTGGAGTCATTAAAACTCGTTTTTCAACCACTCCACATATTTCTTGTTAAAAAACTATAGTTTTGGCAAGTCGGTTTGGACATCTACTTTGTGCATGACAAGTAATTTTTCCAACAATTGTTTCCCAACAGACTATTTTAACTTATGTATCACAATTCCATAAGCTGTCTTAGAACTATGTCACAACAGTACACAGGGAGACCAGCGGAATCATGGAGAGTCAATGTTAGCTATTGTGGACAGAAAGAATGTCCTCCTACGTGGTTAGATAGGCAGGGCCAGGAGTGTTTTGTTCTATAACTAGAGCTCACAATTTATCCTGACCAGGTTAGGTGCAGGTGTTCAGGAAAAACTCTTAGCACTAGAATAACAACCAATGAAACCCTAATAAAGATGGATAGAACCAGACACATTGCAGACGTTACGGGTAGTTAATGAATATAGTTCATATATGCCCAGGCCAGTGCCCAAGCTTTACTCACCCACACGCAGCCTAAAACTGTTGAAGGAGTGTCTGTTGATGCCATCCAGCTTGCCAATGAGGGCAATGGCAAACTCTACCATGTTCCCTATCTGTGCCTGCTGCCTATCTCGATCCTGAAACAACACAGTTCATCATAAAGTCCACACACAGGACACTACTACTTACAGTTAAAGTCAGAAGTTTACATACACTTAGGTTGGAGTCATTAAACTCGTTTTTCAACCACTCCACAAATTTCTTGTTAACAAACTATAGTTTTGGCAAGTTGGTTAGGACAACTACTTTGTGCATGACAAGAAATTTTCCTAACAATTGTTTACGGACAGATTATTTCACTGTATCACAATTCTAGTTAGTCAGAAGTTAACATACACTAAGTTGACTGTGCCTTTAAACAGCTTGGAAAATTCCAGAAAATGATGTCATGGCTTTAGAAGCTTCTGATAGGCTAAGTGACATAATTTGAGTCAATTGGAGGTGTACCTGTGGATGTATTTCAAGGCCTACCTTCAACCTCAGTGCATCTTTGCTTGACATCATGGGAAAATCAAAAGAAAATCAGCCAAGACCTCAGAAAAAAAATTGTAGACCTCCACAAGTCTGGTTCATGCTTGGGAGCAATTTCCAAACGCCTGAAGGTACCACGTTCATCTGTACAAGCAATAGTACGCAAGTATAAACACCATGGGACCACGCAGCCACCATACCGCTCAGGAAGGAGATGCATTCTGTCTCCTAGAGATTAACGTACTTTGGTGCGAAAAGTGCAAATCAATCCCAGAACAACAGCAAAGGACCTTGTGAAGATGCTGGAGGAAACAGGTACAAATGTATCTACAGTGGGGAGAACAAGTATTTGACACACTGCCGATTTGCAGGTTTTCCTACTTACAAAGCATGTAGAGGTCTGTAATTTTTATCATAGGTACACTTCAACTGTGAGAGACGGAATCTAAAACAAAAATCCAGAAAATCACATTGTATGATTTTTAAGTAATTAATTTGCATTTTATTGCATGAGATAATTAGCACTCTGGAGAAGGTATTCATCAAGGATCTCTCTGTACTTTGCTCCGATTATCTTTCCCTCGATCCTGACTATTCTCCCAGTCCCTGCTGCTGAATAACATCCCCACAGCATGATGCTGCCACCACCATTCTTCACCGTAGGGATGATGCCAGATTTCCTCCAGACGTGACGCTTGGCATTCGGGCCAAAGAGTTTAATCTTGGTTTCATCAGATCAGAGAATCTTGTTTCTCATAGTCAGAGAGTATTTAGGTGCCTTTTGGCAAACTCTAAGCGGGCTGTCATGTGCCTTTTACTGAGGAGTGGCTTCCATCTTGCCACTACCATAAAGGCCTGATTGGTGGAGTGCTGCAGAGATGGTTGTCCTTGTGGAAGGTTTTCCCATCACCACAAAGGGACTCTAGAGCTCTGTCAGAGTGACCATCGGGTTCTTGGTCACCTCCCTGACTAAGGCCCTTCTCCCCCGATTGCTCAGTTTGGCCGGGCAGCCAGCTCTAGGAAGAGTCTTGGTGGTTCCAAACTACTTCCATTTAAGAATGATGGAGGCCACAGTGTTCTTGGGGACATTCAATGCTGCAGAATTGTTTTGGTACCCTTTCCGAGATCTGTGCCCCGACACAATCCTGTCTCGGCGCTCTACAGACAATTCCTACGACCTCATGGCTTGGTTTTTGCTCTGACACTCACTGTCAACTGTGGAAGCTTATATAGACAGGTGTGTACCTTTCCAAATCATGTCCAATCAATTGAATTTACCACAAGTGGACTCCAATCGAGTTGTAGAAACATCTCAAGGATGATCAATGGAAACAGGATGCACCTGAACTCAATTTCGAGTCTCATAGCAAAGGGTCTGAATACTTATGTAAATAAGGTATCTGTAGTTTTTTTTATACATTTGCAAAAATTTATAAAAACCTGTTTTCACTCTCATTATGGGGTATTCTGTGTAGATTAAGGATTTTTATTTATTTAATAAATTTTAGAATAAGGCTGTAACTTAAAATATGGAAAAGGTCAAGGGGTTTAAATACTTTCCGAAGGCACTGTATACAAACTACAAACGCAACACGCACACCATTTCAGAGATTTTGCTGAGTTACAGTTCATAGAAGGAAATCAGTCAACTGAAATAAATTCATTAGGCCCAAATCTATGGATTTCACATGACTGGGCAGGGGCACAGCCATTGGTGGGCATAGGCCCACCCACTTGGGAGCCAGGCCCAGCTAATCAGAATGAGTTTTTTCACACAAAAGGGCTTTATTACAGACAGAAATACACCATCGTAGACAAATTAACATTAAATTCTCTGGAAACCTCTGGTGGACATTCCTGCAGTCAGCATGCCAATTGCATGCTCTCTCAAAACTTGAGACATCTGTGGCATTGTGTTGCATGACAAAAATAGGGTGGCCTTTAATTGTCCCCAGCACCTGTGTAATGATCATGCAGTTTAATCAGCTTCTTGATATGCCACACCGGTCAGGTGTATGTATTATCTAGCAAAGGAGAAATGCTCACTAACAGGTATGTAAAACAAATGTTTGCACAAAATAAAAAATAAGCTTTTGTGCATATGGAACATTTCTGGGATCTTTTATTTCAGCTCATGAAACATGGGACCAGCACTTTACATGTTGCGTTTATATTTTAGTTCAGTACAGCCGATGCCATTTTGACGAAATCTAACTCGATATTATTGACAGACTATGAAAGTTAAACCATTTCTGACAGTTAAAAAGACCACATGACAAGTCTGTCCTGAGGTAAACTAATGAGTCACAGCTCCCTCACATAGACTTGTCCATCAGCGTGTGAGAGAACAGCGATGACATTCAGAGTGAGCCAGAGATCTTAAGGCCGGTGCCTGGCATTCCTTCATTACATAACACTCAGCAACTCCTTATATACAGACTTCTCGTATGGATCCAGGCAATTAGCCAGAACACCTGGTCAGAGGTTAGTCCTAGGGTCAGTACTGAGGTCTCTTTTGTTCACATCTCAAGAGATGTTGTCAACAACTTTTTATTTGACACGGGAGAAATTAGCCTGTTTGATTTGGGTTTGGTGTGGTGGTGATTAGTGCACTCAACGATTACCCAAGTTGACTACTGGAGTCACAGCCAATGACAACCAAACTTAGCTACCATACCCCCGTACTGCACAACCTAAGCATATACTGGGAATAGATGAAGGAGGTCAACCCTTCAATCTAGTTTCCCATCTCTATGTTTGCGGCGGCAGGTAGCCTAGTGGTTAGAGCATTGGGACAGTAACCGAAATGGTTGCTAGATCGAATCCCCGAGCTGACAAGGTAAAAATCTGTTGTTCTGCCCCTGAACAAGGCAGTTAACCCACTGTTCCCCTGTAGACCGTCATTGTAAATAAGAATTTGCTCTTAACTGACTTGCCTAGTTAAATAAAGATTGAATTTAAAAAATGATCACATCCAGTGGTCTGGTAATCATCATTTAAATGAGTTGTGAAGACTGCCTGCCTGGCTGGCTACTAATGCACATGCTGGGTAGGTAGTGGTACAGCACACAAAGCGCAGTCTGAACTGACTGCAGGTGTTCTGGGCTGTAATAAGAGTGTCATTGACTGTAGAGTAGCTGACTGAGGAATAGAGGTAGTAAGACTATAGAGTAGCAGACTAGAGGCTCAGTCTGTCCTGATGCAACAACAGCTGTGATAATGGCAGGCTGAGTTAGACAGACGGCCAACTGTCTGTAGTGTCCTGACTCCTGGCTGAGCATTGAGCTATATCCTAGTCAGTGTGCCAGCTCACAATATGCCAGTAATGATACAAATGTTTGCAATGTGGCTCAGTTGGTAGAGCATGGAGCTTGCAAAGCCAGGGTTGTGGGTTTGATTCCCACAGGGGACCAGTACAAAAAATGTATGTACTAACTACTTACTGTAAGTTTCTCTGGATAAGAGTGTCTGGTAAAATTACCAAAATGTTTTCATAATATACAGTATTAATGTTAGCTGGACTAATTTGTATATAAAGGGCATACCTTCAAATCTAAATAAAACAAATAACACTTGATGTACAGAATGACACTAGAACTTCAATAGGTCAACAGTGACGTGTTGTGAACTACAGGTAATGTGATTGTTTCCATTATATCAAAGTCAACCCTCCCACAGAACACATTACATTAGTGCATGTCTGTGACAAAGGTAAATTGTCAAGTTGGGCCTTTTATAACAGAGGAGTTAAGAACAGCCTAAGGTTAGTATGTAGATGATCATATAGAATGGTCTCTTTTATCCTTTAGCTGCTTCGGAGGAACCTTGCTCCCAATAATGTCGTCCTCATGCCCATCTTTTTCAGTGGGTAAACTTCCTACGCTTACAGAACACAAAAGAGGCGGATATCCTGGGAGTGACAACAGGGGGACTTCACCCAAAAGGTCATGTCCACCCAATGCTCCTTTGACCTCACAGCTATGTTGAAGGGAACAGGTATGGAGAACACGACTTGCCAATAGATCAAACACGTTCTGCGTTAGAGCATTCAACAGCAATGGAAAGCAAGTTATAGCCTACATCCAACCCCCTCCTAAATCATTTTTTACAACCAGACATAACATGGAGGAATAAATCCTCTACCAAAACAACAATACGTCTGCTACATAAATGTCATTACTCACCTAGAAACTTTGTTTTGAACGAATAAACCCATTGTTTTTAGTCAATTTTCATATCTCACTGAGAGTGCATAACATTCTGCCAGTCTGTGTTGCATGCGCACAGTATGATCATGATGGGTGGGTGATTGGGGTGAGGGCTGTGGTGCAGCAGGATTAGTGGAAGGCCTTGGCTGGAGGCCCTGCAGTCAGAGTTAACGAGTCAGATTAGTCCTCATTGTGTGTTCCCAGGGATTAGCACACTGGCCACACTGAAGCCTCCTCATGTCAACCAAGAGAGGGGGGGGGGGGGGGGGGGCAATCGAAGGAGATGGACATATTGAGATGGAGGACAAGAGACCTCACAATCAATTGTGTGTGTGTCTCAGTCTGACTGTTTGCGTAAACAGTGCTCCAGCTAGGGGGCGTTGGTAGGGGGGCACAAATTCTTCCCCAGGAGATACAGGAAGGAAGTCTTTATCACTAGGGAGAGGTAGATATGTCTGGACCCCACCCAAAAGCGATAAGAGAGAGGATCAGGCTGGGGCCGGCCAAATCATCATCATGCCAGTATCTGCTCGGAGGCTGAACTTTCATTATTTTCTAAATTGAAACACAAAGTAAACTCTCTGTGAAACACTGATGTACGTATGCAGAGGGAGCACTAAAGCAAATGGAGCATTTGAAACTCTCAGGGGTTCCAGGAGTTGGAGGAGCTGCACTATTATTCCACACAGGAGAGCTAGTAAGGGAGAGTGAGAGAGTGTGTACACATGTTCCACTAAGCCCGTCTGGTGTTCAACTTTCCCAAGTTCTCTCACGTCACCCCGCTCCTCCGCTCTCTCCACTGGCTTCCAGTTGAAGCTCGCATCCGCTACAAGACCATGGTGCTTGCCTACGGAGCTGTGAGGGGAACGGCACCTCCGTACCTTCAGGCTCTGATCAGGCCCTACACCCAAACAAGGGCACTGCGTTCATCCACCTCTGGCCTGCTCGCCTCCCTACCTCTGAGGAAGTACAGTTCCCGCTCAGCCCAGTCAAAACTGTTCGCTGCTCTGGCACCCCAATGGTGGAACAAACTCCCTCACGACGCCAGGTCAGCGGAGTCAATCACCACCTTCCGGAGACACCTGAAACCCCACCTCTTTAAGGAATACCTAGGATAGGATAAAGTAATCCTTCTAACCCCCCCCCTTAAAAGAGTTAGATGCACTATTGTAAAGTGGTTGTTCCACTGGATATCATAAGGTGAATGCACCAATTTGTAAGTCGCTCTGGATAAGAGCGTCTGCTAAATGACTTAAATGTAAATGTAAATGTAAGCGGGGGTGGCTCTGACAGATTGTGGTGACCCCCGTTCTCAAGAGAACCTGCAAACAGACACTTTCACTTCCTGTTGTAACTGCCTGTATATCTTCACTGTCTGTACTGTCTTTACCACCAATGGAAAGATGTTGAATTCAACATGGCGCTGCATACAGCATGTTCCTCATTGTGTCTTCTTCACCCATACTGTAGGTTCCATGACCCAGTTGGATATATTTCTTCCTCCGATCCAGTGGATTCAACAGCTAAACTGTTTAATATATTTATTACCCTTTAAAATCAGGACCCTAAAAGTTAAGGATTTCAGGGAAGTTAATAATGGCTGACAAATCAGAATACTTGCCTGCAATATGCTCCGGCACGCAGACAAACAGGGTCAGACAGACAGCCATACAGGACAAACACCCCATGATGTAGGAAAAACAACTCAGGCAAAACAATGATTAGAGATTCAACACAAAACTCTCAATGAGGATGGAGAACCTGGCATCCGTCCAGCCAGTGTAGACTTGTTCCTCAGTGTATGTACTGAGGCCTGCTCTGCTCCGTCCCAACTCGTCAAACTGTAAAATCTATCAAAGTACCAGCCGTTCCATAACTACCGCAGAGCAGTAGACAACACATTACGGAGAGAACACAATAGATAATTACATCAATGGAAAACGTTAAAACAATTCTCACTGTTTAGACTGATCTGACTGCTCTACTAGGAGGACACTAAACACTGACTCACTGATCCATGAGCAGCAGGCCCCTGCCTCAATGTGTCTGTCTGTATGTATTTAGTGCTGGCACTGGCAGGTGCATACATTTCTCCACTGAGTCAAAATGACAATGGGTTAGTGATGTAATCAGCCAAATGATACACATAGCATATACAAACTCCAATGTATGCACTGGTGACATCTATATGCAGATGGTTCTTCTTTGCTAGCGCAGACGGAGCTGTTTGACATAAGAGACATTGAAATGGCATCAATACCTAGCTTAGTAGTCTACAAGCAGTTTTATATTATATGCAATTCACCACACAAGGGAAATTATCCGGATTGAGGATGGTTCTGTTGGGGTTGTGCCAATGCCCCATTCTGACCCAAGTTGAAAGTCTACAGTCTGCAGTGCAAGTTGTTACACCCAGCTGTGCGGCAAAGGGTGAGACAAGATATTGCCGTCTTATGTCATGTTCACTGTAACTTGCAAAAGCCTGTTTAAATCCACCTTCATGTCTAGCCATGATTGTTTTTTTCCAATTGAATTACATGGAAAAAGGATAACATGTCAGCACTGCTTATTGTTTACCGAATTTAATTAGTTCCTGGCACCGTTCGCCGATGCAAACGGTGCATTCCGAATCAGAACTATCCGACCAAAGCATTGCCAAACAGGCACATGTCGGTAATTGCGTCGTACGGTAGGATAGTGTTCTACTACTAGTCTGAGATACATACTCGGTCTAGAAACTTGGGTTAGGGAATGCCCTACTTACACCCCCAGTAATTTGAATCTTTTTTAAGCTAGGCTCTTTTCCATAAAAATAAACCTTGCTCAATCTCATGATTACACTGCTTGGTAGCCTACTAAGAGGGAGAACCTCAGATGTTCTTTTTCAGTCTTCCAACAATTTAAACATCTTATGAGTCAAATACAGTAATACTCTCAGATTTTGGGGGCCATATGGGCAAATAAATGCACACCACTCACTATTTCTAATTGTAACATAATATGGTATTATTATGTGACGAAACACACTGCAGGCTTTCAGATTCCCTGTTTTTGTAGGGAATAAGGGGAAGATTCATCCTGCTTATCTCTCATGGGCAGGCCACTGAGAAGCAAAAGAAACCTGATGAGCTGAAAGGGTAAATATTAGGGGGAAAACCCTTGAAAACCCATTCTTAAAAGAGATACATCTGCATATTTATAAAAACAGCCTTTATTATTTCCATATTAATGGGATCGTTTTTAGATGGACATGTAGTCAGACACTACAAATCTGGTCCCCTATATTTTGATAAATATGCCTGCCTATAATAATAAAGGCTACCATTTGGCAAATCAAAAACTGATTTTGGGTTGAAAAGATTATTAGATGTGTACTTGAGCAAATCTGTTTTATAATGCTCTACAATACAAAAGGTAGGTCCCCAATTAAAAAGAGGACAAGGGTAAGTTGATTCAACCGTCTTCAAAAGGGATGCGCTTTCACTAGTCTCTGCTCTTCAGACCAGGGCTGTCCAATTCCGGTCCTGGAGGGCCGAAACACTTCTGTTTTTTGTTTCTACCTGGTAGTTAATTACACTCACCTGGTGTCTCAGATCTGAATGAGTCGCTGATTATGAGGATGAAAACCAGAATGTTTAGGCTCATTAGGGCCGGAATTGGGCAGCCCTGCACTAGAACGACTGGTTGCCTCCCACAATGTACTACCTCTCTACTTAGTACTTACGTAAAGCGAAGGTGAGCCTGCGATATGTGGTGGGATTTGTAGGCCACATTAAAACCAACATTGTAACGCAGATAAACATACAAAAATATAATTTGAAATGCGCCACCTAAATGTATGCTCAGAAAATGTGACATTTTTTATAATGGGGTAGCCTACCACAAAGAGACCATTCCTCTCAGTAGTTTACATCGTATTAACACTTGGGCAAACCCAATTTAAGAATGCGTCTTACCTGTTTGTAGGAAAACGTATACCGGTAGTCTCTAAATATAGAATGAACGTATTCTAGAGACGACTTCGTGGTGGACGAATTCTTCTCTTGTCCACTCTGCAAGTTAAATTGTAATTCCACTGCGAGCGAAATGTTCTCTGGGTCCCCGTGCGCATAATGCGCGCGCTCTTGAGGGCTTGCTTTTGAATGCGGAAAAGATGTTCAAGTAGCTACGGTATACTCACACCCACATGAAGAGCGAACAGAAGATAGTTATACTTGTTTTGCCCCAGCCATTCCCCTCTCATGGATCAACTGATTGTTAGGCGCTTATGAGTTGCACAATTATGTAACAACTGGGGGAATATCAATCAAATGCGTCTCACTGTGTGAAATACAGCTCATCATGGTAGTGAGGGACATCTACTGCCAGTCTACATAGCAGCATTGCACTTTTGTCTTCTGTGCTGCGTGAACACTTTTCCAATAAAATAAAAAATATATTAAACCACTGACTAGATAAAGCAAGCAACACCTGTCAGGGAAGACACATGTGTTATGGGTGTAAGATGGCACAGTGTTGCCATCTGTTGGTAAATGTTAATTACTGCAACTCCAGTGTTTTACCGGTGTGTTTGAGATTCCCGGATGTATTGTAATGTACTGAACAAGACTGGTTACTCGCATCAATGCCTCTCTCGTCATTTAACATTCAAACAACATGTGCTGTGTTTATACATGCAGCCCAGTTTATTCTTTCCACTCATTGGTCTTTTGAAAAATCACATCAATATATTTTTCAGTGATTAGATTAGTGCACAAACTATCAGAATTATGCTGCCTGTATAAACGCAGCCCACGTGTCACCCCAGATTGGTGTTGCTTGCATGATTGTCTTTACATTTATTGGTTTAAGTACATTTTTTTTGTCTGTTCCCCCAGTGGTTTTGCAAATGTTCCTACTAATGGAGGTACTACTTACCTTCTGCTACCGCTTCCTTCCTGTTAGGGGTGCAGCAATATACCTTAAGACATTCACCAGGAGTTTCAATTATTGTACTGTGGGTTTTATTGCATGGATTTGAATAGCTGTAGAAACTACAATTTGGATGAGTGGATACAGTTTTGAAGTACTTGCAGTGAGAAGATATTACAGATTGTGACGGCACAGATAAGTCATTCAGTGTTCCCTGACTTGTTTCCTAAGTGTCAAATCAAATTCACAGATTAGCAGATATATACTGCATTTAGGTCCAAACTGTACTTTCCCAGGACAATATTTTTTAACCGTCTAACATATTTGCTAAAATAGTAATTGTAGCTAAAATTAGACATTCCTACTGTGTATAAATGTAATTACAGCCAGTGGATCATCTCTGTGTTTCCAAACCCTGGTCCTAGAGTACCCCCAACAGTAACCATTTTTATTGTAACCCTGGACAAGCACACCTGATTCAACCAATCATCAGGCAGGTAGCCTAGTGGTTAGAGCTTTGGGCCAGTAACCGAAAGGTTGGTGGATTGAGTCCCCGAGCTGACAATGTAAACATCTGCCATTCTGCCCCTGAGCAAGGCAGTTAACTCACTGTTCCCCAGGTGCCGAAGACGTGGATGTCGATTATGGCAGCCCCCCGCACCTCTCTGATTCAGAAGGGTTGGGTTAAATGCAGAAGACACATTTCAGTTGAATGCATTGTTGTACAACTGACTAGGTATCCCCCATTCCCATCAAGCCTTCAATGAGTTGTCAAGGGCAACAACAAACCTGTGTACTGTTGGGGATCCTCGAGGACCGAGGTTGGGAAACAGTGATTATCTAGTGCGCAGACAGTGCATTCGGAAATTACTTTTTCCACATTTTCTTAAGTCAGCCTTATTCTAAAATGGATGTTTAAAAGAAAAATCGACACACAATACCCCATATTATCAAAGCAAAATTTTTGTTTTAGAAATGTTTGCTAATTTACAAAAAAATAAAACAAATACCTTATTTACATAAGTATTCAGACCCTTTGCTACGAGACTCGAAATTGAGCTCAGGTGCATCCTGTTTCCATTGATCACCCTTTATGTTTCTACAACTTGGGAGTCCACCTGAGATAAATTCAATTGATTGGAAAGGCACACACCTGTCATACCAGGCACATACCATTTGACAGCAAGTCAGAGCAAAAGCCAAGCCATGAGGTCGAAGGAATTGTCCGTAGAGCTCCAAGACAGGATTGTGTCAAGGCACAGATCTGGAGAAGGTTACAAAAACATTTTTGCAGCATTGAATGTCCCCAAGAACACAGTGGTCTCCATCATTATATGGAAGAAGTCTCTTCCAAGAGCTGGCCGTCCAGCCAAACGGAGCAATCGGGGGAGAAGGGCCTTGGTCAGGGAGGTGACCAAGAACCCAATGGTCACTCTGACAGAGCTCCAGAGTTCCTCTGTGGAGATGAGAGAACCTTCCATAAGGACAACCATCTCTGCAGCACTCCACCAATCAGGCCTTCATGGTAGTGGCCAGACGGAAGCCACTCAGTAAAAGGCACATGACAGCCCGCTTGGAGTTTGCCAAAAGGCACCTAAAGTACTCTGACCATGAGAAACAAGATTCTCTGGTCTGATGAAACCAAGATTGAACTCTTTGGCCTGAATGCTAAGCGTCACGTCTGAAGGAAACCTGTTACCCTCCCTACGGGGAAGCATGGTGGTGGCAGCATCATGTTGTGGGGATGTTTTTCAGTGGCAGGGACTGGGATACTACTCAGGATCGAGGGAAAGATGAAGAGCAAATAACAGAGATCCTTGATGAAAACCTGCTCCAGAACGCTCAGGACGCCAGATAGGGACGAAGGTTCCTTCCAACAGGACAACGTCCCTAAGCACACAGCCAAAACAACATAGAAGTGGCTTCGGGACAAGTCTCAAAGTCCTTGAGTGGCCCAGCCAGAGCCCATACTTGAACCCGATCAAAAAGCTCTGCACAGACCTGAAAATAGCTGTGCAGAGACTTTCCCCATCCAACTTGACAGAGCTTGAGAGGATCTGCAGAGAATATGGGAGAAACTACCCAAATACAGGTGTGCTAAGCTTGTAGCGTCATACCCAAGCAGACTCTAGGCTGTAAATCGCTGCCAAAGGTGCTTCAACAAAGTACCGAGTAAAGGGTCTGAATACTTATGTATGTAAATGTAATTTCAGTTTCTGCTTTGTCATTATGGGGTATTGTGTGTAGATTGAGGGGGGGATGACAATTTAATAAATTTTAGAATCAGGCTGTAATGTAACAATGTGGATAAAGTCAAGGGGTCTGAATACATTGACTATGACGCTGAAGAAAAGGTCTAAATGCAGGTGCCAGCTGTGAAGAGTCGAGTAATGCCACCATCTACAGGTTAGTTGTGGAACTGCAATCAGATGTTGACATACCGGACATTTCAGCGAGGGGTTGTTGACACATTACCAAAGAGGTGTTTGTTTGCATTATATTCTGAACAAAAACTCAGCTCCCTTTTAAAGTAGACCAGCCACATATTAAAACAAAATGCCACAAAACAGCAACATTGGTACTGCACCTGACCAATTATACTTCCCCAATATCCCACTAGTCCCATCCAAATATAAGATACAAGAATATGGTCTCTAGTGTTAATACATATAACATGTATAGTACTATATATTTATATCATTAATAGAAAATACATGAACAAATACAAATTTTCATAATGGGTAAATTACCAAAGGGAAAAGATTACCTCCCACACCTATGGATCTTTGACATATTTCAAGGGGAGAATTTTTCAAAAATCATTATGTCCTCTAACTGTAATTCTATGAGTCTGGGAGAACCTCTAAAAACCATCGCTGTTGTTGTATAGAGCTGTATGTATGAATGAGTGATTTGTCCCCAGCCAGCCAGTAATCTATAGGGCTGTGTGTGTGCACGTTACCTGACTAAGGCATACTGCTAACACTGTTAGTGCATCCCAAATGGCACCCTATTCCCTATTTAGTGAAAGTAGTGCACTATATAGGAAAGGGGGTACAATTTGGAAAGAAGCCTGTCAACACATTGAGAGAGCAGCCACGTAGAAATAGAATGCTGATGATTTATGTTGGCAATGGAACCCAAACCTGCCACTACTCAGATTAGCAGGCAAATGTGCACATCTACATTTGCCTTGAATCACTATTATCCGGTAAAAAGTCAAACAATTTTTATGATAATTTTTTCTCAAAAGATTTCCGCATGTTTGTCTTTTTTTGTACAAATCTTTGTATAATCTGATTACACAACCAAAAAATAACCGCCCATCAAAAAAAACAAAATTATCGTATCCACTTACAGATTGCATTTTGGGTTTTAGTCTTTCAATCTGTGAATTTTTTTTCTTCTTCAATATAACATTTTGTACATTTGTTATTTGTGTATTTTATTCTTTTTTTAAAACTTTTCTTGCTGAAGTTCGTTCACCAGCCAAGTTCCAGGTATTGCTTGTCAAAATCTACATTACTTTCCAGACACTTATTCCTCCAAAACACCAGATGGTGCTATGGTAAAAGGCAAGATTTGTAGGTACTGGATGTGGTGTGTAGCTCCACTGTAGAACATGTTTATGTCAAGGAAGAAAATGAGCATTTCTTTGAAGAACTAAGCCCCAACATTTCCCATTTCTTTTTTTGGGTTATTTTTCAGCTATAAAAAGATGCGTGTCGCTTGAGAGAAGGAAGATCCTTAATACTACTCCTCAGTCAGTATGTGGTATGGCAGCAGAAGTGGGACAGTCAGGCTGTCAGTCTGTTGCAGAGCAGACCAAGACGGCCCTATCTGCAGAGGTCCTGGGCCTCGGAGTGCTGCTGAGGTTTCCTCTTCTTGCTGTTGCCCTGGTAGTGTGGCTTGCTGCTTGAGTGGCTCTTGATGTTGGATGAGGACGAGTTCTGCTGGGCGTGGTGGGTGTTTTTACTGGACGAGCGGAACAACCTGGCCTGGGAAACAAGACAGACACACACCTAGTTAGATCAGTAAACAGATCACTGGTAGGCCTATATGTGCCATTGAAATGTAAAATTGAAATGGTTATCTATGTACCGACAGTGTGTTGTAACGCTCAGGTCATAAAAGTTCAAGGCATTTGTAGGTACAGTAACAGAGTTTTTCAGTGGTTGACTTAGGTTTCTTCAAGCTGACCCTACCTTGCCCCCCTTGTTGTCAGTAGGAGTGCTGGTGGTGTGCCTCTGTGTTCTGTGATTGGTCACGCCACCTGAGGATTCTCTGTGGGCGCTGGAGCCCCGCCCAGGCAGTTGCTTCACTGTCTTACAGGGCGTCCCGTCAGAATCCTGGGGACAACCAATCACAACTCAGTAAATCAGGTCAGCAACAAATGGGTGGTTCACATTAAATGTAGAGTTAAGAGTTGATTTCCTCAGGTATTGTGGTTTTAGTGTGCACACATGGTGTGTTTGAGTAACAAAACTCACAACGTCGCTGGAACTGGATACCGTGGAGGATGAGGATGACGCTAATGAGGAGGAGTTGGAGGAGGTCTTGCTGCGAGATGCAGTCACCTCCTCCGTCAGGTTGTTGTTGCACTCGTCCAGCCGCTGAGGCTTCACTAACAGTGTGACATCATTTCCTACAGCAACAGCACATGGACAAACAGTGGTAAGACAGTGTGTGTTTTAGATCGACTAAATAGCAGTCGGACTTCACTGATCTACAAATCACCTTGGATCCCAAACTACTTAAAACGTAATTAAGATTACCAATTTTGCACCTTGTCTTACTGAAACTGATCCCTTCAAACACACTGACTATCAACTCGGTAGATCTGTGACCGTGTCTAGACTCACAGTAGTACTGTGAAAACATACCATTCAGGGCAGGTTCATTCTGAGACTGTGGTCCCCAGAGCTTGGTGATCCAGTCCCTGTATTCAGCCACTTCCTGGGTCACCCGAATTATTCTGCCGAGTATACTGGAGGAAAGAAAATAGGACATATCTGATTAGAAGAAATTGTTTGCAGTAGTTCAAATAGAGTATTTAGTAAATAACTTAACATTTTTTAAGATAGCAGCCAAGGAATGTGAGAGCGGTCGTTGGTTAAAGCGAGCCCTAGCTCACCATCTCCTCACCTCTCAGACTCGTTGTTGGGGTAGTACTTGGCGATGGGCGATACGGCGTGGTTGAGCACTATGTAGGCATAGTCAAAGGCCTGCTTCACCTGCAACACACCGTATGAGCTGCGGCCAACGTCGTTATCTGCAGGAGGCAAGAGGCATGCTTAGATCATCTCTATTTGGAAAGAGTGACAGATTTCAGACATTGTCTGATATTGAGCTGACTTTTTAGCCTTTGCTATGGGCACCTGGGACCTCTAGCCGTCTTATTCATGCCCGTTAAAGTGTGTGATTCTTAGGTTTAGTGTCATCAGTAGTTGACTGATGTTACAGATCTTGAGCATCACAGTGCTAAAATGAGGTATCACCTGGGCAAGTGCACCCATGCTGAATGGAAGGCCTTGTTACCTGGGGCTAGGGGGTCCTCAATGAAGAGCATGGAGGGCCTGTAGAGGTCAGTGCTCTTCTGAACCTCGTCTTTGGCCACGTAGCTGCCGCCATCTTTGATCCGGATGCCCGTCTTCAGGTAGTTGAAGTGGCGCCCATAGAGCTCAAAGAACTCTATAAGGAGAACGCCCACGTTGGCATTGGGGCTGCACGCATCTTCTCTGTAGTGAAGCTGAAATACAAGGGCAGAGGATAAGAGGTCAATTGCATAGAGGAACAAGCCAAATCATCTTAGTTTACTGCATGAGAAAGACTTAAAATGTGTCAAAAGTCTATTATAGACAGTAAATTAGTCTAATGTTAGATGCAATCTATCCTGCACTGTGTGTGTGGGCTACTTGAGAGAATAGCAGAAGATAAGAGCAGAAGTCTCTCACCTGCAGGAAGCTGACAGCCATAAGGAAGAGGCTGTAGGAGCCGATCCCTCCAGTGAAAACCTCGTTCAGATCCCTCTGGAGAAGGAACTGCTTCAGCACCAGAACCAACTTCGGAAGCACTGGGTATTTCTTATGGATAAAAGAAACATGTGGTTATGGTTAAACCCATGGTTATGGTTATAGTGCCCTCTAGCGGGGAAAGTTTCAAACTAGGACATTGGGTATGGCTGGATTGAGGGACTGAGGAGACGTAGTTAAGTGTATTAGCTACCAACACCTCCGTCAGAACCTGACAAATATACAACAATCTATGCGTGCTAACTTTCAAGCCTGTTTCATCAGCTAGCTCTTTTACCGGACTGCATTAGGTAAAAGCAATGTACCCTGAATAAGAGATGCCTGCTTCACTTACCTTTTTGTAGTCTTTGATGAGAAGGGCAGCGTTAACTCCGTTCTTCACATTGAAGCTGATGTCCACCTTCACCTCTGTGCGGAAGTCTGTCAGCTTGATGATGGGTACCTGGAACAATGGAACATAGTGATGAGGATGGATTTACACACACGGTCACCCGAGGCAATGACACACTGCACGGTTAGTATGCATGCACAACATGCGGATGACTCAACACTATACACGTCAGCTACCACAGCAACTGAAATGACTGCAACACTTAACAAAGAGCTGCAGTTAGTTTCATAATGGGTGGCAATGAATAAGTTAGTCCTAAATATTTCCAAAACTAAAAGCATTGTATTTGGGACAAATCATTCATTAAACCCTAAACCTCAACTAAATCTTGTAATGAATCATATGGTAATGAGCAAGTTGAGGAAACTAAACTGCTTGGAGTAACCCTGGATTGTAAACTGTCATGGTCAAAACATATTGACACAGCAGTAGCTAGGATGGGGAGAAGTCTGTCCATAAAGCGATGCTCTGCCTTCTTAACAGCACTATCAACAAGGCAGGTCATACAGGTCCTAGTTTGGTCACACCTGGACTACTGTTCAGTCGTGTGGTCAGGTACCACAAAAAGGGACTTAGGAAAATTGCAATTGGCTCAGAACAGGGCAGCATGGCTGGCCCTTGGATGTACACAGAGAGCTTATATTAATAATATGCATGTCTCCTGGCTGAAAGTGGAGGAGAGATTGACTTCATCACTACTTGTATTTGTGATAAGTATTGACATATTGAATGGACCGAGCTGTCTGTCTAAACTACTGGCACACAGCTCGGAATCCCATGCATACCCCACAAGACATGCCACAAGAGCTCTCTTTACAGTCCCCAAGTCCAGAACAGACTATGGGAGGCACACAGTACTACATAGAGCCATAGCTACACGGTACTCTATTCCACATCAAGTAACTTATGCAAGCAGTAAAATTACACTTAAAAAAACAAAAATACACCTTATGGAACAGCGGGGACTGAAGCAACACAAACAAAAGGCACAGACACATGCATACAAACACGATAACGTACACACTATACACACACTTACACAAGGATTTTGTGTTGTAGATATGTGGTAGAGTAGGGGCCTGAGGGCACACACTTAATATGTTGTGAAATCTGGTGTAAATGTATTGTAATGTTAAAAATAAAAAATGTATAACTGCCTTAATTTTGCTGGACCCCAGAAAGAGTAGCTGCTGCCATAAATACAAATACAAACATACCGTGGCCTTGTCCAGCACTTTGATGGAGTTCTCGTCAGTCACGTTTTTCTTCCGCAGGGCCTCTTCCAGGGTCCAAAGGGGCAGGTTTTCCCAGTTCCCAAACACCACCAGATCGATGTCACTAGGAAGTGGAGTAAGTAGTAGAAGTCAGAGCAACATCACATTCGGATCTGAAGAGAGGACTCTCCAGTTCACTTTCACACACAGCTTATTGTCACTAATCCAGAGTCCCCAGTTACAGTGTGTGTGTGTGTGTGTGTGTGTGTGTGTGTGTGTGTGTGTGTGTGTGTGTGTGTGTGTGTGTGTGTGTGTGTGTGAGACGTCGGAGCAGAGAGCAGTCTGGCTCGTCAAGAAACAAGGTTAAAAAAGGCTTTGGATCAGCAGTGCTAAAATTACCACAGCCATAATCCCAAAAAACAAAGGCAAATAATTACACAATGGCCAGCCACATTCTCCATATAACCACTCACAAAGGAGTGAATTCTGAACAGAGTTAAACGTGCGGAAATGTAACATTATTCCCTTTTTATGCACTTCTCTCTATGCCTATGTATTCTGACCTTGAACTTAAAGGAAAACTCCACCCAAAAACGATATTTTGGTATTAGTTTCATTAGTCCATTGCTGTTATAGTCCCAAAATGTTTAGCATGTCAGCAATCAAGTTTAAGATGTATAACTTAAAAAATACAAACATTTAGCCGGTATGATGCATTTTGCCTTATATGATGCAAACACAGCATCATATGATGCAAAATGCATCATATTGACGTTACGCAACTGAATAAGGCAAGTCTGAATACCAAATACTGATTAGTGTGTAGGAAAGGCCTAAGAGCTTATCCACTTGGAACAGACGTCAGTTAAACATCTGGTTTTGATTTACATGTGGTTGAGTTGTCACCTAGCATAAATTAAATAAGTGAAATGAACAAAAACAATCACCTGTCATTGGATTTAGGTTAAAAAAGAAATTCCTTTACGTTGATTACTTTTTCAAAATCAAATGAAATGTTTGTTGAAATTACGTGGAAACAATATTGATTAAACACGTTTTTGCCCAGTGGGTAATTTTTGTAGTTTAACCCCATCAGTCCCGAGAGCCCAGCAAAAATCTGCTTTTCATTTATCATACTTTCATTTATCTGCATGTCCAGCCCTTATACAATGCCTTTTGAAAGTATTGAGAACCCTTAACTTTTTCCCACTTTATGTTACGTTACAGCCTTTTCTAAAATGGATTACATTTGAAAAAAATCCTCAGCAATCTACACACAATACCCCATATTGACAATGGGAAAACAGGTATTTAGACATGTTTACAAATGTCTTAAATTAAAAACTAAAATACCTTGTTTACTTAACTATTCAGACCCTTGGCTATGAGACTTGGGATTGAATTCAGGTGCATCCTGTTTCCATTGATCATATTGAGATGTTTCTACAACTTGGAAGTCCACCTGTGGTAAATTCAATTGATTGGACATGATTTGGAAAGGCACACACCTGTCTATATAAGGTCCCACAGTTGACAGTGCATGTCAGAGCAAAAACCAAACGAGGTTGAATGAATAGTACATAGAGCTCCGAGACAGGATTGTGTCTAGACACAGATCTGGGGAAGGGTACCACAACATTTCTGCAGCATTGAAGGTCCCCAAGAACACAGCGGCCTCCATCATTCTTAAACGGAAGTAGTTTGGAACCACCAAGACTCTTCCTAGAGCTGGCCGCCCGGCCAAACTGAGCAATCGGGGGAGAAGGGCCTTGGTCAGGGAGGTGACCAAGAACCCGATAGTCACTCTGACAGAGCGTCAAAGTTCCTCTGTGGAGATGGGAGAACCTTCGAGAAGGACAACCATCTCTGCAGCACTCCACCAGTCAGGCCTTTATGAAAGGCACATGAAAGCCCGCTTGGAGTTTGCCAAAAGGCACCAAAGGACTCTCAGACCATAAGAAACAAGATTCTCTGGTCTGATGTAACTACGATTAAACTCTTTGGCCTGAATGCCAAGCGTCACGTCTGAAGGAAACCTGGTACCCTCCCTACGGTGAAGCATGGTGGTGGCAGCATCATGTTGTGGGGATGTTTTTCAGTGGCAGGGACTGGGAGACTAGTCAGGATCGAGACAAAGATGAACAGAGCAAATTACAGAGCGATCCTTGATGAAAACCTGCTCCAGATTGCTCACAACCTCAGACAGGTGCAAAGGTTCACCTTCCAACAGGACCACGACCCTAAGCACACAGTCAAGACAACGCAGGAGTGGCTTCGGGACAAGTCTCTGAACGTCCTTTAGAATAAGGCTGCGACCTAACAAAATGTGGAAAAAGTCAAGTGGTCTGAATATTTTCCCGAAGGTACTGTATTTAGCCTCACAATGAAGTGTTTTATTGTGAGGATAAAACAAT
This sequence comes from Salvelinus alpinus, assembly GCF_045679555.1. NCBI lineage: Eukaryota > Metazoa > Chordata > Actinopteri > Salmoniformes > Salmonidae > Salvelinus > Salvelinus alpinus. Next base: position 28,299,111 of record NC_092090.1, read on the forward strand.
GACAAAACCGTTGCATCTGAGTTTAATCGACAACTGTTTAAAAATAAACAAAATCTGCCAAAGTAAAAACCTGATTAAAAAAATTATATGAATGCAGTAAGTATAGAAATTGTTTTTTCACTGGGAAATGAATATCTAACTAGTCAGTGACAACTGTGTGGAGTTTGTGACCGCAACTGAGTTTATTACAGTATTATAGAAACTATGTCCTGGGATTTCCTATGATCTTCTATGCAGAAGAACCCCTTACCTTCTAACGGCGCTTATGAGCGTCAGAGAAAAACATAGATGGCTTTTAATAGTTTGTAGCTCAAACCATTTGGACTCAAGACATTTCGGTAGAACAGACGAAATCAAATGGTACAACCCAGAAGTCCGTAGCTCAAACAAACACTGTTTAAAAGTGGTTAGAAGTCCAAAACACACCAGCGATAAGGTGGGACTCATTGGGTTATGGTTCAGTTTACACTTACTAATGTTGCGCGGGTCAGCTGTTTGTTCACCCGCACCCGCCCGCTATTGCTAATAACCCATCCACAACCGCCCAAGTATGTGAAAAAGTGAATCTGAGGCCCGCAACCGGCCCTAACCCGGATTTATTAAGGTGTTGTTTCCTCTTTATTCAACCCGCCACCCACCCGCCCTTCATCCACACAATATTTCATAACCCTAAACCCGACCGCCCCGCGGTTATACCCGCAGGGTCTGCAGGTTATGAGTCAACCCGCATATCACCAACACACTATAAGAGAGATTACGATAGGAAGGCGATTATGTACTCCATTACCTGAATCAAATAGCTTACCTGGTTGGCAGATAGAGGCCCGTGCTGAAACTCCCAAACACTTGAACCTGTAACACAAAGTCAAATGTGTTATTCATTGATTTCACTTATCAATCAGATAAGCCGAGCTATACATTAGCTTTGAACTGATACAATGGCAGGTATTTAGTTAGAAAATAAAGAAAAGTGATTTGATGTCTGTCATGTCACATGATATGCTGCTTGCCTGTGACAACAGTCTGATACTTGGAGACAGGTGTCAACTAAAGCAATAAAAATATAATATTTATGCTAAGTGGGGAGGGAGTCTAACATGCATCAACTTATTTCACCTTTTATGCAAGTCGGTGCACAATCATTATCTGACAACCATGCAATGTTCTTGGGGGCAAAAAATGGGAATTGAACAAACCATACTACTGTAGTTATGAGAACAAGGATAAAATTATGCTTTAAACCCCAACGGTTTGGACAAAAATAAATGAAATAAGCATTTAATTTAATGCGTCCAGATTCCAGACAAATATCCCGCTTTATCTGAGCTTTGTGGGCATTAACCAATGTCACATCACATAACAGTATTTCACATTGGTTCTGAGGGCTCAAAAATAGCCTTTGCTTAAGCCTTAAACCAGCCATTATTCCCTCCTGGGCTGAGCTCCTGCCTGAACCGACCAAGGAGTTTAAAGCCTGGGCTCCAATCTGCTAACTAGAGGCAGGACATGTGATTGTGATGTGGGTGGAAATGAGAGGGGTGATGGATTGCCACTGTGTGGACGAGTTCCAATTCCAGTGAGGGGGAACACACATCCACACAGGTCCCCAAGGTGAACTTAACTCATGGCTCGGCTCTACTGTATTAAGAGCTAGTGGTTGTCACTTACATTATCGAGAGACGGAGTGAAGTTAGAGAGGGAGAGAAAGACATGGTGGCCGCCTCCTAGACTAATTATTCAGCTATCTGGTGGGTTCACAGTTGTTCAGTTCACCCAGTCACAGACAGGTCTCATATTGAGTGTGTGTAAGAGGTCAGGTGATTGCTGGGAGTCTTAGTCCTGATCTTGTTGTGGACAGGATATTAACTGCTCTCCTGCCTCAGTGGATAGAGTAAGAGGTAGGAGAGGTACCAGGAACAGCAGTGGGCTTTTCTGTCTAGCTCAGGGATGGGCAACTGTTTTACATTTCTTTAGATCAATTCCTGTGATACTACACAATTTGCCATGGGACAGAGAAAAATGTGCAGTTTCACAGCAAATTCCCTGTAATTCTACATATTTTGCCATAGGGTGAAGAAATTAAATGTTTTTATATGATGTCTGAGTGAAAGTGACTAACAAAATCCATGGGGGCCCCCCGGTTGGTAATTCGACCATGATTACTACAAGATAGCAGGCCACTAGACATTTTAGCTGACATGGGCTAATTGAGTTACTGTCAGTGAGACATAAGAGAACTGCTGATGTAAAACCACATTTAGAAATTGCACCTTGTGTTTTCTACTATTCCAACTCAACAGTAAATTGAGACCCAGACTGAGTTCCTAAACTAAAAAAGTGATCCGCGGGCCTACAAAACAGCAGTTGTCCATCCCTGGTATAGCTTGTAAAGCTGAGAGCAGACACACACAGCTCTATCAGCAGGCTCAAAGTCAGCAGGAATAAGGACACCTGGAGCACTGTAGATTACAGGCCAAAATATAACACAGCAGGGAGATAAGAGCGGACCGACCAGGTGCTTTCACAAATGGCTGCTGGTCACACGCCCCACCATATACGGCCTGTTTTTCATCGTCATTACAGCTCAGCCTATAGGGAGAGAAAATCACTCTCTCCTACAGAGTCACGACTCCTTTCAGACAGCTATAGAGCCAGCCAGAGAAAGACTAGAAAGATGTAAAGACAGCATTTCTACATAGAGCAGCAAGTTCTCATGCTGTCTCTAGCAATGAAGGGAATTTGTAAAATGAGGGAACAGGAGATTGTGAGAATCTCAAGCAGCCTGCTGTGTGGGTGAGACCTGTCTGTGTAGCTAGAAACCACTTCAATTCCAAACTTTTGCTCTGCCTGTCACTTCTAGTAGTTGGTGTTGGCTTTTATGAAAGCATGAACTCTACATGGTTGCAATATTTATTTGAACGATGACCCGTATTAGCCTGGGCCCAGATCTTTTCAACTATGTTAAATTTTCAACAACCAGAGGAGTTTGCTGAACACCAATAATGGTCAAACAGATCTGGGACCTGGATAGACCTGTATGGGCTTAGGACTGGAACTGTAGCGATGCGAGTGATCTCTTACGTCAGCAGTGGGCCACAGGTCTTTGATGACCCTCTCGATCCTGTCCACCACCTCCATCCTCATTCTCTCCTCCTCTGCCCGAGGAGACATGTGCTTGTAGAAGTCATTGATCTCCTCATGGAGCCTGCAGAACACAGAAAGAAAACAGTGTTAGGGAGGGAGACAGAGACTGAGCGAGAGAAAGGGTGAAAGTAGCATGGTCATGGGGATAGTAGGATAGAGTCTGAAACAGATCAAAATACACTGACAAAGATTGAAAGCAGAATATATTGATTGAAGGCAGAATATATAGTAAGAGAATAATCTAAATAACAAGTCTACAATACAATTGATGGGGTCTACAATACATATTTTATTATGCCAGTCAACGCAATTTGTTAACAACTTTCACAGGTAGCTCACTGAACAGCCACCAGAGACAATTACCCTGCCCTACAATCTAATGAAATAGTGAAAACAGAAATGACACTTCCTCAAACACACTAGGCGTTCGTGAGGAGTTAATTGCAAAGCATCATCATTACATAAACTGGCTTCTTTACTGGAGGCGTGTTATGTTAAAGGCTAACTGCCAACACCTGTGTGCCAACAAACTGTAATCAAGTAGCATCTACTGAAGACGGGAAGAAATGCATTAACTACAACATTATGACAGACAGGCTGACGTGTGAGAAAAGATCACAAAGCCACCATAATGCAATACATCTACACCTTTGGTACAAATCATAGGGCATATTCCCACTGTTAGGGGTATGGACCAGTTCTTCACTGGTACCAAAGCAGTTGGCATAAATGTAATGTCCCTTGCCTGATTAAATCGTTTGGGAGGACAATGCTAATAAGTACAAGTGTTGCTGTCCTTGAGTTAAAAATGGGTGCTTAAATCAACAAATCGACTTTACTAAACAATAAACAGGGCCGCTTCCCTTCACCTTGGCCCCGATAAGTCAGTCAGGTAAACTTGGTCCTTGACTGGGTGGGTATGAATGCCAGGGCTCGTTTAGGGAGACCAGAAACTGTGCCAACTGTCAGATACATTACACAATGGCACAGAGACAAGACCGTGACTGGGCCAGTAATTGACTGACTGGGGTTATTTCTGCCTGCAATTCACCCTGCTGTCTGACTATTATTAAAGCTGCAGATTGACCAACACACCCACCCACAGGGCCTAGATCAGAGGCTATATCAATAACACTAAAGACTGGGTCACACAAACATTCACACGTGGTACTGATTGCCGCCCACACACACACAGTGCGGCCTAAGCCAGCTGCCACCTCAACCTTTGACCCAACCAACACACGTCCTTGTTGTTCCAAACTCTACTGGTTAGCTCTTGTATGTTCTGGCCAGTGCTTAGTGTGGGGACAGGAAGCGGAGCAGGAACAGAATGGAGAGAAATCAAGCCAGTCAAAGGGGATCGGAGCAGACAACACGTGGACACTAGGTCTAACACTCAGTGACCAACCAACACAGTAAGGCCGTAGGGAAACTCAGTCATCGGAGGATAAAATATTTATTCTCTTTCCTTATCTTACAAAGGAAACTCTACTAGCTTGAGTTGAATAGCAAGCTGCACAAACAGCATTATGATTGTGAGTAGAGCAGAGGCAGCAGTCCTGTTGTGTGAGCAGCTGTAATGTGAGTGAGCACCACATACTGGAGGGGGTGTACTAGAGGCCAGGACACCAGAGGGCTGGGCTGGGGCTGTCGTGGACTGGGATTGGAGCAGGTCACTCTGCCCTGGCTGCCCCTTTACTGGGTCTGCTCACACACACACAATCCCAGTCACCCACAGGGCCATGTAAACACAACACAGTACCCAGCCAATGACAGGCCTGCAGCACAGCTTCCTTTGGCAGGAAAATCAAAGAGAGAGTGGGAAAGAAATGGTAGCTACTTCTGAGCCTGTGTACCCGAGAGGGCTTAGCTGTGAGAAACACTAGTAGCTACTGTAGAGGATTCAGCCTGCTTCTCATTTAGGTAGCGCTCTATGGAGCGCTGCGTTTTAGATAACAGTCTTCCCTGGCGCTTACAGTAGTCTGTGTTTCGCCTAATCCTCATCGACACCCAGACAGACATTCCTGGTGTAGCAGCCAGGAGTCCAACTGAAGGGCCCTGACCCGGTTAAACCCCAGCCGACAGCCGCCCCAATCACCAGCCTGTCTGTTGGCCCAATCTACACAGCAGTCCAGCCAGCCAGACAGTCATGCCAGTTCAATGCCATCAGTCCCTGGGTAGAAGTACTCCTCCCTGATGTGATGATACCAGGCCTTTCAAGCTACATCACTGCAGGTGTTCATCCTCAAACAATGATCCCTTTATATTCACACAGAGGAGTGTATCACACAGCTTGTAATATAAACAATAGGCTGCTAAACTAATCTAACTTCTACACCTTTCCTCACCCAAGCACCAGCCTCTCCCATTTTAAGTAGGCCAAGCTAACGCCTCAGGGCAGGCCCGGTAATTGTGTGTGAAGATGCCCACCATGAGGTTCCCTATCCTGAGGTACCATGAGCTGTTTTTCTGGACGGGCCAGGGCCTCACATTACAGTGTATTCTGAGGTGACTGAAGCGGAGCACTATGCAGGGGATTCCTTCCTTCTCTTTCTATTTGTCTCTTCATTTCTGGTGTTGGTCAGACTGACATGAGAACAGGAGTTTAGTACCTTCAACACATAACACACACAGGCAGCAACAGGCCCACAGATACACTCTGCAGAGGCAACCTGGCTGACAGCATTCATCACGCCCAGCCAGTCACTGCAACAAAGACTGCACCGTGAACACACCTAGAGTCAACATAGCAAGGTATGACTATAGTGGGAACTAGTGATGGGGGAAAAAATCTATAGAAAAACGTCTAAATTAATGACAGATTTAATTCTGACTATTTTGAGGAAGTGTATACTGGCTACAGTGTCTCAACATGACCAAACAGTACTATTGCCGTTTGCTTTTCAAGCAAAGGTCTTTTAAAAGAATATGTGAGCACATTGTATTGTGTGTCTGCCAGTCTCCTAGCAAATGTAGTTGTCTCACACTGCCGGCCTCCTACACTGTGCTTATAACAAACAAAAAGCTGTGCTAAGAGTCAGTTTCATTTCAGAGAGTCAGCCTAAGTATAGGCTCTCTATTCCAGCTCAGACCAGTGGTGCTGCTAAGTTTCATTTCACAGCAGCAGTGTCTGACTGGCTGTCCGTGTGTGAGGAGAATGGTTTTCGTTTCAGGGTTAAGCCACATCGCCTCGTCACCCAGGGAACCGGCTTAGACCAGGGGGAGCAGCCCAGTGCCTCTGGAGCATGTGACAAGCAAAGAGCAAAACTAGGCAAACCCATTTGGGAGCCCTGGGTTTGGAGGAATGGCTTTGCAACGGAAACAGGCAACATCTTTTCCAAGATATAGATACTGTAGTGTACAACTGAGCAGCAAGTGCCAGTAGGTTTCTGAGGCAGCAGAGTAGGTGTGGTGGAGGAAATATGTCTTCATATGAAAGAGGGGGAGGACCATAACATCAGGGTCTCATCTGCAAGTTCACTGTTGCAGTGGCAGACTGGTACTGCTTATTGACCAGCTGCTCAGATGGACTGACAGTATAAAGGTGTGTGAGAGTCAGAGGGCAGGGCATGTGTCTTGAGTTCAGACACAGGCAGTAAAAGACAGAGGAGGGAAATCTAACTGGCTGCCAAAGTGCCTTTGAGAAAGGAGAGGGTTCGCTGGCAGATGGCTTTTCGGATGTGCAAGGCCAGCCCCCTGGTTTAGAATGGCCTCCACCGAACAGCATTAGAGCAACCAGCTATAAATACTGCAGAAGGACCAGGGACAGAAATAACAGGGTACTGTACCATGCCCATGTTTCATAGCGCTGCCAGAAACAGTGAGAGACATGTCATCCAGCAGGCATTCTCTTCACGTGAACCTGCAAAAACTTTCCTCACTCACTGCTTATTAGGCAGTCCCTCTGTTGGCAGTGCTACATGTGTAAATATGCCGCTCACACAAAAACATGAATAGGCTAGCCTATGAGTGACAGGGCCAGCAATACGCATAGTCACACACACACACACACACACACACACACACAGAGGAAAGGATGTCAACCCAAACCATACACTGAACATAAGGTGGCCAGTTCATTAAGCTTTCATCAATGCCTGACTTATCCTCCAGCAGCACTACAGTGGCTCAGACTTGCTACCATAACCAGAGGATTTGAGTTGAAGACAAGCGATGGCTACGAGGACCCCAGTTGTCCCTGATCGTTAGTGACCTGCTTGACCTCAGTGGAGTTATCTGGCACACACTAGCTGCGGTTGAAACCATGTATTTAGTGCTGAAAAAAAAGCTCCCTGCACCACAGGCTCCAAAACATCTGGCGTGCTGCCATAAACACTAGACTACACTTACATTACACCATCCTCTTCAATTAAAGCCCTAAGGCTCGATCCACCATAACATCTAGGCCTATATTCAGCAGTACAGAGACCCATGGACAGACACAGACATCAAAAGAACAATATGATCTTTATTAATTAGGCTGCTAGATCTTGGGCTACCCCAAATACAATCTGCAGACACACTGCTAACAGATTTGAGCCATTAGCACTAGGCTAAACATTAGCAACAAGAGTCTAGTCTACTCAAACTCGTGTGTTTGGTGTAAACGTACTGCATGTCATGTCCTCTGATCGCCGTGACAATTACCACTCCATCTCTGAGCTCACAGGCTAGACTCCAATCACTGCATGACCCTAGTCTGCCTGTCAACAAAGTCCTCATGGCTCCTCCCACTGTGTGAGGCCTTTTAAAAAAGAGTCAGGATGCAACATGTGAGTGGCAACCTATCAGACAAGCATAGAGATCTGTGGTATACAGGTTGCATATTGAGTTCATCAAGACTGGAGTAGAGAAAAGAGCACACGGTGTGCTTTTCATCATTAGTCACATGGCATGAAGTGACCTGTACCTAGGTAGGTTTCTCTTAATCTGCCTGGTTGAAAGGCATTTATACAGGCTTATGAAAATGCAATTGCCAGAAATGTTTAAATACTGACCGTGAAAAGAGATTTCAAACATCCAATTACCATAATTCGTACAACAGAAACGGCCTCAAAAAACACAGCAGTCTCCAAACTTATTGTCAAACAGTACGACATTCACAAAATAAATATGATTGTCTTTCAGTATTGAATTTGTCTGGGCTGTACTAAAACGAGAAACAATCTACCTAACTAGCTACCGCATATGCTGTTCAGATTACATTAACTCAACGGCTTTCAAATTGGCCAGAAGGGGAGAACATATCAATTAAAAAACATTCCTCTTTAAGCACATGGGATGGCTGAGATACAGAGGGTTTCCCACACGTGCTGGTAGAGAAAAGGGTATATTACCCACAGTCTAAAGGACCAGCAGCATGTATAGCTCTCTGCAAGTCCTCACCTCACCACCTGGCTGTATGCCAGAAGGGGGGGGGGGGTACAAATGCCTTTTCTCAATTAGATTTGCAAGACATGTCAAAGACAAAATTATAAGTAGCATGTCATTTTAAAATGTTTGCATGCTTTTCTCCTTCAAGAAAACAATAGCTGATTCAAAGGGGGTGTGGCAGATTTCAAAACTCTTCCGTGAAAGACTCGGGTAGGATACACTTGTGTTTGTTTCCTCGCCTAAAGGAGGCTATCGAGGAGGACCATCTTCCGTTTGCCTACTAACGAAATGACAAACTCAATGACCGCTTACCGGTTTCCGGGTCACGGAGAAAAAAGATGGAGGACGAACATTTGCCCAAACGAGAAAACGCCATTGATATCTCTAACAGCCAGTACAGTACAGACCGAGCCATAGCTCTATGAGTGGTGCTGTGTTGGGGTAACAAGAGGTGATATCTGAAAGCTGGAGCTGTGGGACTTGGATCATAAATCTCAGAGATGGTTATAAAAACAATAATGTGCCTATACTGATAGTCACCGAGAGATTAGCAGCACATTTAGATGGCCCATGGGGTCAACATTGTACAAAACTAATCTGGCACTGTGTGACCCCTGACCTCAACATATAGGACCAAGGCCAGGGTTGTGTTCAATAGCACACAAGTTGGGCACACTGTAGCAAAAGGTAATGAAACAAACATTTCTTATTGGTCAAGTTCAAATAGTCTCTCCCTGTTTCACTCCATTTTGGGAAGTTTTCTTCTGTTTTGTGCCTAGTGAACACAACCCAGGTTTTTCCACAGCTAGTTGTGTGTGACAGCACAGTGCAGCCATACAAATACTATTTTAGGCAGTCCACTCCACTCACACACCAATAACATTTCTGGGTCTTTCACAACAACTTTTGTTTCAGTGAATTAGAGGTGGCACAACGCCATTGCTGTTCCAGAGCTCATTGGATAGAGGGCTCTGTGACATCAGAGAAAGAGCTCAGGTTTCTCTCCTGGAGGGGCGGGTTTGTTTTGGGAGAGCGAATTCAGGACATGCTCAGCGTGTGCTGCATGTAAACACAGCACCCCTTATACAGAGCGGCTGGACCTTCTGGGCTCAATCATGCAGTCCAACAACTCTGCACGCATACACACACCTACACCCCTACCCGCCCTATCCCCACCCCCGCAACCAACAACAGTGCCTTACTCGTCCAAGGAAAATCGTTACTCTTCTCCCACCCGTTTCTTTCCCCTCCCCATCAAATTGTGTAACTAATGCAAAATCAACCTCTTGACTAATGCGAGCCTGAATAGGCGATCCCTCAGGTATCACAAGCACAGGAAAATGCACCTGAATGTGAATCACTTCCCAGTCAGGGACTTGGGGAAGAAAGCTAATGAAACGTTTCCACAAACAGAGATTACAAGCCTGAAAAACACTCTCTGAAAGCAACACTATCAATTGGCAGATATTTAGGCTTTACATGTATATATTGTGAAATATATGTTCATGATGCAACTCAGTAACTAAGCATTGTGAGCAGAATAAGAACCAGGAGTGTGGGAGACAGAGCCTGGTTGTGACTGTGATCCAGGCTGTACAGTAAAGGTTGGGGTATTAGAGTAATCACTAAGGAATGTCCTTATGCAAACAGTGTGCTTCATATTACTATAAATGAGGATCAGCTTAGCTAAGACTTTGCTCTGGGCTCTTGCATGTTGCTAGCCTACGCTTGTCAGGCACGTAGAAGAGAAAAACAACACGCCTCTACACCTCAGCCTTTAAAACAACACCCCACCCACCTCAGGACTTTTCTCTAGTTTAAACTAGTAAGAACTGCATTTCTGAAATAGCTGTCACACAAAATTTCTGTAACACTAAGATTATATAAACTAATTGGTCAATGTGTTTTTTCAAGACAGACCTGGTCCTTTATACTTGGACGAATAAACAGAGGGGGGACTCAGGCAAAACAACAGTGATAAGATAAGGCATTTGGATGGTTGTAAAGCAGCACATTTCATTTCAGCAGTGTCTGGGGAAATACCCTCTGTCATTACAGAGAAAATGGTTACAGTAACCTAACCTCTATATCTGCTTTGTACCAACCTGACATATCATAATCAGTAAGCTAGTATAGCCAACCTATATGAAAGACAGAGTGTACTCGGGGCTCCTGAGTGGCGCAGCGTTCTAAGGCACTGCATCTCAGTGCTAGAGGCGTCACTACAGACCCTGGTTCGATTCCAGGCTGAATCACAACCGGCCATGATTCGGAGTCCCATAGGGCGGCGCACAATTCGCTCAGTGTCGTCCAGGTTAGGGTTTGACCGGGGTAGGCCGTTGTAAATAAGAATTTGTTCTTAACTGACTCACCTAGTTAAATAAGGATTAAATAAAAATACTATACTAAGAGACTCTACTAAGAGGTCTGGACCTTTACGGCTGGGAGGGTATACTTGCCCTGTAGCTACACGGCCACAAGCCCCCCTGACTGTCCCTGATAACTACATTTGTGTCAGAAGTGGGACAATCTGTCAACTCTCAGGCCTTTACTTACGTAACACTTCGAGAGAAGGGAAATAGTTCAGCCTACACATGTTGTGTACAACGGCTTCTGGCCAAGATTGCTGACCCTTTAAGATACATGTTGTGCATTTGCATCTGCCCAGTCGCTCCCCTTTAAAGGGGGGCAGAACTCACTGATGTCACCTCGCTTTTCCACAGTCATTAAGAAATAGACACCATTCCCGAATTGCAACTTGGGGTTGTGGTTTGATGTGGGCCTGTTATGTTTGCTATATGTACTCTGACAGTTATCGTTGTTTGTTCCTATTCACTCACAGTAGCTAAGGTATCCCAAACAGCCACCCTATTATGACTTTGGCTAAAGGATTAAATTGTGTTTGTGATACCTAAATTAGCTCTGAGGATGTGTGATTTGGAGAGAAAAAAACACGCTGTTTAATAAAGAACAAGTATTGTTCCTTCAACATAACATTGGCTACGATGTAGTAGTGTTGTTTCACGTAAAGAAGTCAGAGGCGATGCATGCTAATGAGTAGATCTGCTGTCTAAAGAAATTGATGGGTTTCTTCAATCTCGCAAATCTCAATTTGGGAAAATACTGACTGACCAAAAGTATCCTATTTACACCTTTTAGTACATTTTGGAATTAGAATAGATGCTTCTGATTTATATCCACCATAGAAGTTGTTTTTTCGGTTTTAATTGCTGCAAATAGGCAACAGTGAAACAGACGAGAAATACCAGAATTAGTTAGATAGGCTTAGCCTGACAGTCAGTCACATGTCAACTATCAAGAAAAGAGTTCTGCATTGACTTGACTATGGTTACTGCTCAGTACTCGTGCTTTCAACTAAATGTCATTCGGATTAGATTTTTTTTGTTTAGCTCGTCAGTGTAGTGAACACATGCAGATGTTGGCAACCACGAGGTAGCTAGCTACCAAGGTAATAAAACAAGCTGGATGTAGCTAACTAACTAGCTAGTTAACATTGACTGTCCCATTGCTTTCGACTGACCTTAGCTGGTTAGGAACGTCCCCCAACATAATGGATTATGACGCTTGACGGTCAAATCGGCACGCCTAAATATGGCTATGATGTCTAACCATAGGAATATGTGCGCTCACTTCACCAGCCAAGTTAGCTGGCTGGCTAGTTGTCTAACCAACTAACGTTAGTGTGGCAGAGATATATAACGTTAGCTAGATAACACGTGATTTATGATTAACTTGTAACGTTATATGAGCTAGCTAACGTTACTAGTAGCTAGTTTTGATGTGTCATTTTGTTTCTTACCCCAAGATTCCTTCAGAGTAGTTCTTGACTTTCCATGGTGTTCCCGTGTAACCACAGCCTCCGGTCTCGAGGCTACTGTTGAATCCATAAGTGCTAGCCTTGTTGTCTCTTTTCCTTTTGTTGGGGTGTCCTGAGACCCCAGAGCCCACTTGCCCCCCTCCGCTGCCCCTCCCCAACGATGAACGGTTGTTGTGGTTGTTATTAGCTTCCAACGGAATAAAGTCTCGTTGTTCGACCACATCTATGTCTTTCGTTGAGTTGGACATTCCCTTGTTCCTGGGTTCGCTGTTAGTGACAGCTCCGTTCTTGTTCGAGATCACGTTACCCAATGTCCCGTTGATGTTCGATTTCGTACTGAGGCTTGACGTGCTAGACAAACTACCCGTGTTACAGTTGTTATTGAAGTACAGATTCCCCAGACCTTGTGTTGTTTCCCAAATCTGCATCCACAGGCTGTTGGCTGGCCCTCGTTGTTCTGGCTGAAACCAAGCGATTCTTGGATCCATCAAACGACACTGCAGACACACTGCCCCAGAGCAAGGCTCAGTTCGTGTAGCTAAAGCTAGCCAGGTAGCTAGCTAGCTAACCTCACTCGTAAGCTTAACAGCGGACTAACGTTAGATATGAAGGTTACTTCAAATTGCTATAAAATATCTAAATCTGCTATCCATGAATTAAAACGACTATTAGATACTATTATTATTAGACAGTAGGTGTCGTGTTTAATGAAAGAATGTTGGCAAAGTTTGGATTCAAGAATGAAGGAAACGTGCAACCATTGCCTATCGAAGCGATTTCTGACCCTTTCCTTCTGATTGTGGGTCCTCAATGGCGGACACTGCGCAGCCGCAGATTCGCACAGAGTGAAATGGTGATTCGAAAAGGGCGGAGAAAGTGTCGTTCTTACGCAAGAGCAGAACATGTTACCTGTTGCGTAACAATGGGCGATTGATGAATTATTTTCACATGTGAACATGAGGTACACACACTGAAATAAGTCTGTGGGAGGTTTGTAATAAAATAAAAAAATGCCAAGATAGACCGAACTTAAATGGTTACTTCATGTCATGACAGGATATTATATCCATCAGGCTGATAAATTACATTTCCATTATTTCAAAGTATGAAAGCAGCATATCAAAGTGGAGGCTATATACCAACAGCAGTGTCTTCTCCCGTCAATGAAACCACCATTGCTGAACTATTTTCTAAATCCAAAACCACAACTTGCTCCATTGACCACTGCCTTAGTTAAGGCATGCCTCCCTGTTCTCTGCCTCCTGGTGGTCAAGATTGTAAATGCACACATTAGAGTGTCTAGTTTGAGAAACAGACCCCTCACAAGTCCTCAACTGGCAGCTTCATTAAATAGTACCCGCAAAAAAACAGTCTCAACGTCAACAGTGAAGAGGCGACTCCGGGATGCTGGCCTTCTAGGTAGAGTTTCTCTGTCCAGTGTCTGTGTTATTTTGCCCATCTTAATCTTTTCTTTTTATTGGCCAGTCTGAGATATGGCTTTTTCTTTGCCACTCTGCCTAGAAGGCCAGCATCCCGGAGTCGCCTCTTCACTGTTTACATTGAGACTGGTGTTTGCTCAGTTATGCACTGGGGCCTCCGACTCCTCTTTCTATTCTGGTTAGAGACAGTTTGTGCTGTTCTGTGAAGGGAGTTGTACACAGCGTTGTACTAGATCTAAAATTTCTTGGCAATTTCTCACATGGAATATCCTTCATTTCTCAGAACATGAACAGACTGACGAGTTTCAGAAGAAAGTTCTTTGTTTCTGGCCATTTTGAGCCTGTAATCAAACTCACAAATGCTGATGCTCCAGATACTCAACTGGTCTAAAGAAGGCCAGTTTTATTGCTTCTTTAATCAGTACAACAGTTTTCAGCTGTGCTAACATAATTGCAAAAGGGTTTTCTAATGATCAATTAGCCTTTTAAAATTATAAACTTAGATTAGCTAACACAACGTGCCATTGGAACACAGGAGTGATGGTTGCTGATAATGGTCCTCTGTACGCCTATGTAGATATCCCATTAAAAATCAGCCGTTTCCAGCAACAAAAGTAATTTACAACATTAACAGTGTCTACACTGTATATCTGATCAATTTGATGTTATTTAATGGACAATTTTTTTTCCTTTTTTTCCTAAACAAGGACATTTCTTAGTGACCCCAAACTTTTGAACGGTAGTGTACATCCACACAAAACCCAACTCCACTCTGCTACCCCACTCTGTCATTGCCTGTGTCCGTGAACTGAAAACATGGATGAGCAATACATTTTTTCAACTAAACGATGACAAAACAGATATCATGGGCCCAATATCCCTCATCAATAAACTGGGTCAACTCAACATGAAAATCTACAGCTGCACCATCCACTCCAACTCCACAGTCAGGAACCTTGGTGTTACATTTGACCCCACTCTGTCGTTGAACCCCACATGCGAAACATCACCAAGTCAGCCTTCTTCCACCTCAAAAACAACTCACAACTCAGACCTTCTCTCACTGACCTCAATGCTGAAAACCTCATTCACGCCTTTGTTTTATCAAGCCTGGACTACTGCAACGCCATTCTCTAGTCTCCCCGCCAAAACACTGGACAGACTTCAACATATAAAAAAATTCAGCTGCACAAGTCCTCATACACACACACCAGACCTTGGGACCACATCACCCCCATACTCATCAAACTCCACCAGCTCCCAGTTCAATAAAGCACACACTGGACTGGCACCCACATAACTTACTGACCTACTGGCACCCACATAACTTACTGACCTCCTCCACCCCTACCTGTTCACTGCGCTCATCAGACACTGGCCTGCTCACCATCCCTCACACCAGGCTCCGCTCCATTGAAGACGAGGATTTTAGCAGTGCAGGTCCCCAACTCCGGAACTCCCTCCACTCCATGTCAGAAACTCACAATGCATACACATATTCAAGTCCACACTAGACAGACCTCTTCACACAGGCTTATCCGTAGTCTCTGTTGTTTTAGTTGTTATATTTTCTAGCTCACTTCCTTGATTGGTTTGTCATGTTTAGTGTTCTCCATGGCTAGTCAGTCATCATGTTTAGTGTTCTACATGGCTAGTCTGTCATGTTCAGTGTTCTCCATGGCTAGTCAGTCATCATGTTTAGTGTTCTACATGGCTAGTCTGTCATGTTCAGTGTTCTCCATGGTTAGTCTGTCATCATGTTTAGTGTTCTCCATGGTTAATCTGTCATGTTTAGTGTTCTCCATGGTTAATATGTCATCATGTTTAGTGTTCTCCATGGTTAATATGTCATCATGTTTAGTGTTCTCCATGGTTAATCTGTAATCATGTGTAGTGTTCTCCATGGTTAGTCTGTCATCATGTTTAGTGTTCTCCATGGTTAATATGTCATCATGTTTAGTGTTCTCCATGGTTAATCTGTCATCATGTGTAGTGTTCTCCATGGTTAGTCTGTCATCATGTTTAGTGTTCTCCATGGTTAATCTGTCATGTTCAGTGTTCTCCATGGTTAATCTGTCATCATGTTTAGTGTTCTACATGGTTAGTCTGTCATCATGTTTAGTGTTCTCCATGGTTAGTCTGTCATCATGTTTAGTGTTCTCCATGGGTAATCTGTCATCATGTGTAGTGTTCTCCATGGTTAGTCTGTCATCATGTGTAGTGTTCTCCATGGTTAATCTGTCATCATGTTTAGTGTTCTCCATGGTTAATCTGTCATAATGTTTAGTGTTCTCCATGGTTAATCTGTCATCATGTTCAGTGTTCTCCATGGTTAATCTGTCATCATGTTCAGTGTTCTCCATGGTTAATCTGTCATCATGTTTAGTGTTCTCCATGGTTAGTCTGTCATCATGTTTAGTGTTCTCCATGGTTAGTCTGTCCTTATGTTTTGTGTTCTCCATGGTTAATCTGTCAACATGTTCAGTGTTCTCCATGGTTAGTCTGTCATCATGTTTAGTGTTCTCCATGGTTAGTCTGTCCTTATGTTTAGTGTAACGGTATTTTTACATTATTTTTGTGATTTTGTTGCTTTTTATCGTATATAAAGTGACTTTGGGTGTCGTGAAAAACACATCAAATAAAATATATTATATCCTCCCCAGTATCAGAACAAGGTAATCAATGTACTTCCAGCAACCCAAATCATGTTAAATAAATCACCTTGTAAATGGATGGTGAGTTCTGCTTTATTCATGACATCTCACATGATCAGTAGACACTGGGGGGAATAAACAGATGGCCTTGTCATACAATGGCAAATGCCGGCAGGCAGTAGAGCCATAGCAAACCAAAGGTCAGGAAACACTGGGCCTGTCCATCTCATTTTCCATGACACCAGAGTCATGACATGGGTCAGATAGCGGATTCTTGGGTGAGAAGCACATGAATACTACAATTGGTCATTCCTAACATGGAGGGCTACAGTATGATAGTGTGTGACGTGAGAGTTGGTTGATAAAGATGTGTAAAATAAACCATAAAATGTTCTGTCAATTTCTTTAAAATAGAGCACATTGAAATGTACTTTTATACATAAAGTAAAACAATGTGTCACTATGTACTGCAACATTAATTCAAAATAGCGCACGTTTTTTAAAATTTTTGTACACATAATTATGTAAACACTCACCCACCAAGGAAAATAGTTATGCATTTCAGTCAGAACGTTAAAACAAAAAGATAACCAACATGAAAATCAGTTATATAGATGTTAAAGGGATAGCTCACTCCAAAACAATGATTTTGGAATGAACTGTCCCTTTAATGAGGGTCTATTAGGGAATTCCCCTCAACCCCATTCCCTCTGTTCTGTCCCAAGGCTCTATGGGCAACTCTGGGTCCATTGTACTGTATATTATGAGTAATTTCATCTTATGTCAGCCAGTCAGTCAGATGGTGTCGTAGTGTCAGGCTGCTGTCATTTTTTCACCACAGTCTCCAGGTAGCCAATAAACCTTCTTAGGTTGACTTTGATGTTGTCCAGCACACACAGCTGCTCAGGGCTGTACTTTCCCTTCCCCTCTTTACGAATCTGCACACAGAGGACATATAATAGAGGACAGGAAACAGCAATTAAACAGATGATAACAGTGAGTTGCATAAAGAATGCATACAAACTGTTCCTAGTGATGGGCTGCAGCTCTATTACCTTAGCCTTGAAGACGGGTTGAAGTGCCTTCAGAGCAGACAGTAAGTTGATGTTTTTAGCTGCTCTCTCTGCCTCGTCTCCATCTGCAAAAACATCAAACAGAGCATCCAGGGCCTCTCCACAAACCACAAGGTTGGCATCCTTTGTAGCAACTTGGAGTAAGGCATTGCCAATCATCTGTAAAAAGATATTGCAGTGTTTTTACATCATGGTCACAAAGTCAAGATGGGTTAATAAAACATTAAAAAAAGAAAGAAAAGAAGAACAAAAATAGTTAATTCAGAAGAAATCATAAGCTATCTAAAATACATTTCATACTAATCAAAAACTAGGGATGAAAATAATAAAGCACCTGCAGAGTTTCAGCTGTCCCCTTCTCTTTAGCCAGTGTGCTTCCTGTGATGCCTAGGATGGCCAGAGCATTCACACTCACACTGACCACGTCACAGTGGGTCGCCGCCTCGCTCAGGCTCATCAGCTGCTGGGGAGTCATACACTGGCAACACACACACAAACACAGACATAAACAATGAGTCATCCAAGAGACACATCGGGATAGTGTTATGGTATTGTATAAACTAACAGACAGATGACAGTAAGGCTAGGTAAAATGTACTTCAGAGGGAAATTCTCCTCCGCTTCAGTCAGCTGTCTTACCTGTGGGATTTTCATATAGGCTATGATCTGTAAGAGGGATCGCATGGCACTGGTAACTGCCTCAAGGAATTCCTCCTCCTTAGGGATCTCTGAGTCAGCAAATTAACCAAAAATAAATTATGAAAGAGACAATTACTCTCCTTTTTGTTAAGGTCATTGTTGTAAAAGTGAATCAACCTATCTAGTAAAATTAGGATTTAATACAAATAATGAAGAGATAGTACGACATGTAGATCTAACCAGGAGGACTGAAGACCAGCGTGGACAGGTGTTGTGCAACAGCCTGAAGAGCGGCTGCTCCCCCTAGGGACTCAGCGTCCATAGTAGACAGCATGTTGTGAAGGCACGTCAGGGCCCTGTACTGCACCCGATGCATCCTGGGGGGAAATTGATTTCAGTCAACTCCTAAAGGCAGGTAGCGGTGTGGTAAACAAAGAGTACACCAGTAATGCCATTATAAGCCAGAAAAATAGAGTACCTCAATCAAATGAGTGTACATGATGCATATTGATTCAGGGTTACTAGGATCATGACAAACCTCTCAAATTATCTCGTGAACTACTATATCACAGAATATCTAGTGTCTCATTCTTTAAGGGCAAAGAAAATGACACCATGCTTGACAGATAATTACTTTTTCGTCAAGATTTTCCAGGTGGGATTGTGACGACATACATCCATGGCCTCGCTGCTGGGGAACTGGGTCTTCTTGAGAACCTTGAACATATAGAGACATGGATGCTTATCACCTTCATACAGTGTAGTGGCTATAACAGAGACAGTAGGAACACACATTAGCCTAGTACCATGACATTACTTATTTTATATTTTGCATGTGAAAACAGAGGGAACATCAAAAAAGACAAACATGAGAAGTGAAGTGAAACAATTATGCTAGTTGAGGAAAGAAATCCCCCACACCTTCTCTGGGATATTGTGGTTGATCAGGGCCCCGTGGACCTCAGCAGACAGACACAGTGGGGACAGGAGGCTGGTGTTCCCTTCAGAGAGGCCGTCAGGACACATCTCACTCTCGTCGCTGCTCGACGCCTCCTCCCACTCATCGTCTGACGGGTCTACAAAAACAAACACACAATGAGTCACAACAACCGACGTACACCTCAAGAGCAACAAAAGCTAATTTTAAATCCTAAATATGCATTTGAGCATCAGACACAAATAAAAATACTGTCCTCTTATCTATGAACATGCTCCAGACAGCTGTGTCAAACAGTAATGAAAACAAACCTCCCCAGGTCAGTACTACTCTGCTGCCCAAACACTGCTGCCCACAGCACTCACCATCAGAGCAGCACATGTTGACGATGATCTCCAAGGACGTCTGCTGGGCTGTCAGCAAGGCCGTCGCCTCCCTCAGCTCCTCCTTGCCCCTCTGGAGAAAGAAAAGCAGACTATTGACACTGCAGCAAGGACACAGCCACCTCCTACGTCCCTGAGGAAACCCTGCTATGTGTGTCCCTCTTTTCCTGTCTGGTGAACAAAGCAGTATCTCCCTGAGGAGGGCCACTACAGCTCTGAATACCAACTGCAATACTCTGTGCTACTTTATCAATATTCAGCTGTTTCACAGCATTCAACAGTGAGGAGTCAGGTACATACGCTGAATATTAAAAACTGAAAATGCAATACTCTTTACTTAACCCTATCACTTTGGATCTCTATAACCATAACTCAAAAGGGTTTGATGGGTTTGTTTCTGAGTGAAAAAGGACAGGACTTACAGGCAGGAGGTCAGAGAAGTCTTCATCTATCTTGGTTGCCTTTCCATTTGTCCTCGGTCCAACCCCCTCCTCCTCATCATCATCCATCTCCTCTACAGCCATATTCCCTGCAGCTGCCTGGTGGTCCTCCATGTTCCCTGCAGTGGCACTTCGGGCCACCTCAGCCTGGCGGAGCTGGGGTATCAGCGTGCCAGCATCCAGCTCCAAGCACTTGGACAGGGTGGCCATCAAGGCGTTGAGGGTCTGGGCCTGGCGGGCCGTGGGCAGGCTGCTCTTCAGGTTCCACACTGACCCTGTCAATGGACGGAGCACAAAGCACACAATGAGCACTGGAAACAGACTAGTTATTTAGTTAGGCTATTAACAAACCGCTTCCAAACTAGAGGTCGACCGATTAATCGGAATGGCCGATTAATTAGGGCCGATTTCAAGTTTTCATAACAATCGGTAATCGGCATTTTTGGACACCGATTATGGCCGATTACATTGCACTCCACGAGGAGACTGCGTGGCAGGCTGACTACCTGTTATGCGAGTGCAGCAAGGACCCAAGGTAAGGTGCTAGCTAGCATTAATCTTATAAAAAACAATCAATCCTAACATAATCACTAGTTAACTACACATGGTTGATGATATTACTAGTTATTCTAGCTTGTCCTGTGTTGCATATAATCGATGCGGTGCCTGTTAATTTATCATTGAATCACAGCCTACTTCGCCAAACGGGTAATTTAACAAGCGCATTCGCGAAAAAAGCACTGTCGCTGCACCAATGTGTACCTAACCATAAACATCAATGCCTTTCTTAAAATCAATACACAAGTATATATTTCTAAACATGCATATTTAGTTAATATTGCCTGCTAACATGATTTTCTTTTAACTAGGGAAATTGTGTCACTTCTCTTGCGTTCTGTGCAAGCAGAGTCAGGAAATATGCAGCAGTTTGGGCTGCCTGGCTCGTAGCGAACTGTGTGAAGACCATTTCTTCCTAACAAAGACCGTAATTAATTTGCCAGTATTATACATAATTATGACATAACATTGAAGGTTGTGCAATGTAACAGCAATATTTAGACTTAGGGATGCCACCCGTTAGATAAAATACGGAACGGTTCCATATTTCACTGAAAGAATAAACGGTTTGTTTTCGAAATGATAGTTTCCGGATTTGACCATATTAATGACCTAAAGCTTGTATTTCTGTGTGTTATTATATTATAATTAAGTCTATGATTTGATAGAGCAGTCTGCTGCATTTGCCAGCAGCTCTTCGCTGTGCTTCAAGCATTGCGCTGTTTATAACTTCAAGCCTATCAACTCCCGAGATTAGGCTGGCAATACTAAAGTACCTATTAGAACATCCAATAGTCAAAGGTATATGAAATACAAATGGTATAGAGAGAAATAGTCCTATAATAACTACAACCTAAAACGTCTTACCTGGGAATATTGAAGACTCATGTTAAAAGGAACCACCAGCTTTCATATGTTCTCATGTTCTGAGCAAGGAACTTAAACTTTAGCTTTTTTACATGGCACATATTGCACTTTTACTTTCTTCTCCAACACTTTGTTTTTGCATTATTTAAACCAAATTGAATGTTTCATTATTTATTTGAGACTAAATTGATTTTATTATTGTATTATATTAAGTTAAAATAAGTGTTCATTCAGTATTGTTGTAATTGTCATTATTACAAATATATAAATATAAAAATAAAAATATAATTAAAAATCGGCCGATTAATCGGTATCGGCTTTTTTTGGTCCTCCAATAATCGGTATCGGCGTTGAAAAATAATAATCGGCCGACCTCTATTCCAAACCCTGACTCTGACTTTAGTCAGAGAATGAATGCAGAGTGAATGACCGGTTGACATTGTGAGGTAAAAAAAAAATTGTAAATAATATGACAATAAAGATGTTGTAGCCATACCTGCAGCCAGTGTCCTGAGCAGTGTGTGAGCCATGTCCGCCTGTGAGGATAGCAACACACTCTCTAGAGTCCCTAATACAGCATTGTTCATACTACACAGCAACTCTGCGTTGTCCTCAGTCACTGTGTGCAAACAGTGGGCTAAAGACAAAGAGGGAGCAGGGACTTACTACAAAATACATAATCAAGTCAAATATTTAAATGGTGAAAATGCTCATTAAAGTCGTGTGAAAATTGGTTTGATGAGACTAACCTGCAGACAAAGCCAGCTTGATGTTGTGAGTGTGTCGCTCTAGACACTGTAGGATAACATCCAGAATGCCTGCTTTGTTGAACACAGAGAGTGCCTGGCTACTGCTCTCACTGACAGACAGGGTGATGATACAACAGGAGAGTATGGTGTGAAAGAACCATAGAAACATTGGCAAGCTAACAGAATTGAATTGAATTTTGGATCTCTACGGGAAGGCTTCTCGACGCATGTTCAGATCACTAGGTGGAACTATGAAAGTAGGTTGACCGACCAGCTGACATTTGTGTTACTACTACTGTGACATTTACTACTTTTTTCTTACCAGAGATTCCACAGCAAGTTAACTGCTTCATTGGCTACATCTTCCACTGTGTTTTTCTGCCCTTTTAACAAGAGGGCATCATTGGTCTCAAACCCAGCACAGCACTGTGGAGAAACAGTACTGGGGTTCAGACACTATGAAAACACCAGACCTGGGTTCAAATACATGTGTATATGAGTATCTAATATACTTTTTTCAGTGAGTATTTTCAAATACACAGCCCAGAACAAGTACCTTTATTTGAGTATTTTCAATACTGTTTCCAAGTGTATTTCCAAATACATTAAAATATTCAAATACTTGTCTTTCAAATAAAATATAGGCCTAGCTATCTTAATACTTACTTTGAATGTATGTGAAAGTAATTGAGATATTTGAAGTAGTATTTGAACCCAGGTCTGGAAAACATACAGCCCTATAAAATAGCTATGCATTGATGTGACTAACCATCAAGGAATGGAGGTATGTAGATGCTTCACTTTTCAGACATGCACACCATGAAACATGTTGTTCAAAATGTGAAAAAACATAACATTTGCGCTGCAGGGCCAAACCCATTAATACATTCATTTTAAGGTGTCTAACATGATAATGATTAATGAGGCAAGGCCTCACCTCTCGAAGCAGAGCAGTCAGAGGAGTCATGACGTCCTGTTTCACCATGTCCTCACACACCTCATGACCCCCACAGGCACTCAGGTTCCTGATGTGAGAAGAACACATCACTCAGTCGCTGAACGATAACTATCACATCAGTGCTAACAGTTAATTGAGGGTGTGGTATTTCAAGAGGACTCTCTCAGTGTCTGTTTAGCAAGCCAAAGCATCCTTCACGAACCAACTTCTGTCATACAGCACATAATGGCTTCAACAACCATCTACATTCAAATCTGACATTTAGCACACTCTCTGAACAATCTAGCAATATCTGATAGGCTTGATTCTCAGTCCAGACTCCACACCATCCCTCTCACATCTCTAAGGGGTTCTGTTAAGTGGCTAGTACTGGGTAGTGAACCTCCCTGTGGGAGGCTGAGGGCTCACCTGAGTGCCCCTGTGGCAGTCTCCCTGACGGCCAGGCTGCGGTCCAGCAGTAAGGGCCCGAGACGTCTCACCGCATCCCGCTGGAGGAAGCCTGGGATGGTCTGGCTCTGCTGCACCACGCGTGATATGTTGGCACAAGCAAACTCACGCACATCGGCACTGGGACTCTGCAACTAAACACATACAGTATAAACAGGGGTTATTTGGATATTCACTTTTCATACCATCTGTGTTCTTTTATCTCCAGTTGTATATGTGGGAAACACTGTTTAGTGGCACTGAACTAGATTTTACAATGTACAGAACAAAAATATAAAATGCAACAAGTTTACTGAGTTACAGTTCATATAAGAAAATCAGTCAGCTGAAATAAATTCATTAGGCCCGGCCTAATCTATGGATTTCACATGACTGGGCAGGGGAGCAGCCATGGGTTGGCCTGGGAGAATGAGTTTTTCTCCACAAAAGGGCTTTATTAGAGACAGAAATACTCTTCAGTTTCATCCGCTGTCCATGTGGCTGATCTCAAACGATCCCGCAGGTTTAGAAGCCGGATGTGGAGGTCCTGGGCTGGTGTGGTTTCACGTCATCTGCGGTTGAGGCCGGTTTGACGTTCTGCCAAATTCTCTAAAAACGATGTTGGAGGCGGCTTACGGTAGATAAATTAACATTCAATTCTCTGGCAACAGTTCTGGTGGACATTCCTGCAGTCAGCATGCCAATTGCACAGTTCCTCAAAACTTGATATATCTGTGGCATTGTGCTGTGACAAAACTGCACATTTTTAGAGGCCTTTTATTGTCCCCAGCACAAGGTGCACCTGTTTAATGATCATGCTGTTTAATCTTCTTGATATGCCACACCTGTGGATGGATTATGAGTTATTTTGGCAAAGGAGAAATGCTCACTAACATGGGTTTAAACAATTTGTGCACACAATTTGTGAAATACACTTTTTGTGCATATGCAAAACTTCTGGGATATTTTGTATCAGCTCATGAAACATGACCAACACTTTACATGTTGTGTTTATATTTTTGTTCGGTGTAGTTCTGTGAAATATTAATTAATATTATTTTTTGGGGGGGGAGGGCACATTTGAGCATGATTATAAAAATGTAATAACACGTGTTTGCCTGTTTTTTGCATCTGCGGGAAGGTCCTTAGGAAGACATTTAATTTGTCCTATGGAAACATTGACATGCTTATGAAAAGCAGAACTGACCTGCAAGCTTTTGTAAAATAGAGTGCAACATCCATTAGACCGAAATAAAAGTACTGTGGTCAGATCTTGGGGCTCTTACTTTCTCCAATAACTCCCCAGCTGGAGAGTCGACTCCATCACAGACTTCATCGTAGTCCTCTTCCACTTCCTTTACAGCAGTTACCGACAGTCCCTCTGCGTTGAACTGCGGACGTCTAAATTTGTTAGTCTTACTTTTACCCATAGTTTATTTCGATCAATATCGCGTCTCACTTAATCTATCATGTAGTTGGCTGTCACACTCTCACGTTTCGCATCATTTTAAGCCATGTGGAACATCGGTGGAGATTCGTCGGGGTGCCGTAAAATGGTGCTTACTCTCGCAATGCAGAAGGGGTGTCGTATTTATGTCGCAAAGACGAGACCAGGGCCCCGTTTTTACGCTTCATAGATAAATCATTCTACTCCCTTCTTTGAAATAATGATCGGTCTAACATTGCTGGAAAACCACAAACTAATTTGTAGCGAATAGTGTTATCAAACAATGCTTAAACGTTTGAATACAATAAAAACTGTAAAGATCAAATTACACATTGACATTTACTTTCAAACAAGTTGTATAGACATTCACAATCTGGAGCAAAAGCATTTACTGTCTACAGGTTGCAACCATATACTACAGTAAATCACAGGAAACACATCTTCACACAAGTATTTATTAGGTATATAACAATTTGTTTAAAAATAGAAAGATATCTAAAACAAAATGCATGTCATCATTAGAAATGAACATCTGAACTCATGGCGAATGAGTTATGTCAAAGGGTGTGTGAGTACAGAAGCAGCTTTAAGGGAGACCGTAACACTGACTGAGATGCTGTTAAAAAGGCAGTTGATGTCCTCTCCCCTCACAATCCTTCATTAATACATAATGGAGCACATCAACATAAACACCCCTCAGTATTTCCCCAATCTCCTTCCTTCTTACATTGTTTCAGATCCTCCAAACAGGATTCTGGTCCTTGTGTCAGTCTGTTTTTCAGTGGCAATCAACATAGTCATTAAGAACATTTAATTTCCCACCCCCCCAAGAGTTTGTGGTTATTGGATGTGTGGCCGTGGTTTGAGAATTAGTTTCCCCGTCTGTAAAAGAGACAAAAACATCAAAGTCAATACAATGCATAGATGTACAGGCAATAATTCCAAATCATACTTTTAAATTATGTAAGGGATGGCCAAAAACAAGACAGCTGGATTGAATTGATTATGAATTAAGTTAACCTCAAAGAAGATGACTTATGCAACTTACATCATCGCAGGACATGTTGTATTCTGCTAAAACTGTCCGACAGCGAGCTGCAATACTTGAAGAGAGTGAGTTAATGGAGAATTGTCCTATTACTGAAGTAAATCTAAATAAATAAAACATATGTAAATGGTATGTTATAGAAGGGTCCAGACACTTTTCTTGTGATTTGGCCTGTTTTTGAGAAACTAACCAAAAAAGTGATTTCTCATTGCTTGTTGTGCAGTATCAGGGCAGACATGAACAAAATATTCCCAAAAAAAACATCCTTTTGGAAACAAACACACTCTCAGTATAGCGATATATAGGATTACTAAGGCCACCAGGTCCCTAGCTGTCATTTACCATCCAAACAGTATCACTACTTCCTTAATGGATTATTTTCAGTGCAATGATGTAGGTCTTTAGATATTGTACACATGAAATTGTGTAAATACAAACTTTATCTGCAACGTTACAATCCATTTTGGTCAAGTAGCGCTGTTTCCCCCACGCAGCTATGCAGGCCGAGAGAGTACATAGACATAGCCCGTACAGCACTACTGGTAGAAGAAACTATCGAGTTGCACAAAATGGAATATAACGTTGCGGATCAAGTTTGGAATGACACAATTGCATGTGTACAATATCTAAAGACCTGCATCACTACACTGAAAATTCTCCTTTAAGGAAGTAGTGACACTGTTTGGATTGTAAATGACAGCTATGGACCTGGTGGCCTTCTTCATAGTCCTGAGTAAATTAAGTGTGGAACTTTAAACAAGAGGAAGGATACATTGATGGTGCAACGACTCGTTTGTGTATTCCAGCAAAGAACAGAGCGATCAAAGTGATGCAGCTGATGGTGAAGAACGGATGGTTCCACAACGATGAGAAGAAAGACACCTGAGAAAGACAGCCAGAGGTACAGAGAGATTAGACAGGCAAACACACACAACCAAACTAAAATCACAAACACACTGATCTGTGTGAAAGGTATCCTACTTTATCACATACACAATCAAGCTGTCATCACACACACACTGACCTTCTGTGTGTCAGGGTCTATCAACCAGTTCCAGGCTCCAGTCGCCGTACAAACTGAGACCACTATTAGAATCACTGAAACAAATGTGAGATATTGATGTATATCCCCTGAAAACAAGTGGCAGAATAATGTAGGCCTGAATCCTTTACAATAAAATTCAAAATACTCAGGCTCGGAGGCCATTTACTCTTGAAATGTTACTGATTATGGTTTGACAGTCGCAATGTAGTCATTGATTAGACAGAGTTGGAACTACAAATACTTACTTCGCCACCTCCCGGTTGCAGGTTGCAAACAGGAGACGTATTCTGTCAATCTTCTCTCAAAAGCTTTTAGGTCTGCAAAAACAAAAGCAGTTTTTGATGTTCTTGAACAAAACCATACAGAAGGAACATACAATATTCTTTTTTTGTGCTGTGCTTGATTGGTTTGGAACCGATGGAGTAATCCAAAAGTAAATAAACGACTGAATTATGTTTAGCTTGGACTGGCAAAACAAGCCTATAGTTAACGACCTTCTGAGATATCCAGGTTATGAATAGAATCAATCAAATGGGCTAAAGTGTGCGTATATGTTTGCATTGGTTAACAGTTCTGGTGAGCGTACAGCGGTGGTCTTCTGGGGCTAACAACTACCGGTATGCTAACTATTTATAGCATAACTAGTTAGCCGGCTAATAAGATAGTGTAGCTAACAAGCCTTTGGGTGGATTTTTTTTGTACAAGTTAATGTCGAACCCCCGAGGAGGGAAATAAGCAAAAATGTAATTAGCTTGAGTTTGGTATTTTGACATTTACCAATTAATGTCCTTTAAAAGGTTAGCCTAGCTAGCTAGCTAGGTCATCGCGGCTGGCTAATCAAGCTAACAAATGACTCAAGTGAATTGCAAAGGCACGTTTGTCACCGTGCGTTTTACTTCAAAGCGAAACTTTACTTATAATAACATGCATCATGATTTGTGGAAAAAAAAAAAGAATTTGCTTGCCATGTTGACTACCTTCGGCCTGTTCCAAGGAATTCATTGCTCTTCTCTCCGGCTGGTGGACGTGCTAGCTAGTTCTCCTGGGCAATTGGGAAAGGGCGAAAACCTTAACGTGGATTGGACGATTTCGAGAAATGTACGGTGATTGGTTTAAACAAGTAACTGCTACGGCGCAAACCCTAGCACCTACTCATCCACTCTTCAGATATTATCTAAAAGTAGGTCGCAGAGACCAAATAACCAATGAATATATATTTGTTTAAAAGCATGTTTATTGAGTGTTCAAAGGCCGCACAATCAGCTCTGGTGAAATAAATTTTTAATATTGACAGAAAATACTGTAATGAAACAGGCAGGGAGCAGGTCTCGAACCCTCGACCTTCGAGCCCGAGGTCCGGCGCGCTATCGACTGTGCCGCAAAAGTATGCTCGAACGGCAGTGTCGATTTCCGCGAGTATAAACCCAGGGTCGTTACAATACAAAATGTGTTTTGTAAATCTCACTGATCTCGTTGTGAGGAATCTTTGCTCAATGTAGCAGCACCTAGATTTGCCAAGGCTACATTACAATTACATCACATTAAATATTAAATGGTACAGGCAATCAAATTCTTAAATAGTGTAGCCAGCTTTGTTGTTTTTGGGAACCAGCTTGTTTGCTAACAACACATTAAACATTTCCTTCAGCACTTTATCCACATCATCATCAGATATGTCTTTCATATCCAAAACATCAAAACCATCCTGGTTGTTGTAGGTGACCTCACTGAAGGTCCAGCCAATTAGAGCTCTGAATCCTGTAGCCGTCTGCAGTGAGCAGATGGACTTGTTGGTGAATAGAGACTTTGGATCTGTCTGAAGGCAGTGGGAAGTCTCTAGGAAATGATCAACCCCACGGGGAACCAGGGTGAAGCCGTAGATCTTCTTGGTTGGGCTCTTGTCTACCAGAGGCGAGTTGGTAAAGGCCTCATTGAGAACCAGAGGCTTTCGACCAGTCTTCTCCAGGGTCCACAGGTCTCCATCTTGTATGAGACGGAAGACACCAGGAGATTGTGGCTGGTCCTTCCCGGAGACGAGCTCAAGAGGGTGCCATATTTGGGAGGATACCCCAAAGCTCACGTCTGCAATGTAAGCAGTCCCATCAATGACCACCTTGTTGATGAGGTGAGAGTCTATTGGCCCGAACTGGTTTATGGTGTTGTTGTAGACTCTTGAACCCAGTGTTACTGGATTATAACCCATCTCTTTTAGTACCCAAGCAAAGAGGAGGTTATTCTCACAACACCAACCCCCCCGATTGCTCCTCACAATCTTATTGAAAATCAACTCATGGTCCATAGTGATCTTCTCACCACAGTGAATGCTGAGGTTTTCAAATGGTATTGACATCACATGGTGTTTGTGGACCTGGTTCAGTGTTTCAAGGTCTGGTTTAGAAAATGGGCCGTAGAACCCGATCCTCTTGAAGTACTCTTCCAGATTCATTTTGTCCTAAGAGTTAACAAAACAAAGACACTGCATGAGTTTCTGCTTTTGCATGATTTACGACTACATATACAGAAACTGACATCCGTTAATGTCTCATTCACAATTTGTTTTTCACATCCTCTTTGCAATTGAAACACCACCATGTAGGCATTATCCTTGAATTGAAGGATAAAAGATTAAAGAATAGACAAAAACTTGGGATACACAAGGATACTACATGGAGGCACAGGCAGCTATTTTTCATTTCCATTTGATGATTACTTACTTTCAAAGGCAGTGAAAAAGTAGCTTCTCAAAGTATTGCTTGCTGTTCAGAGTTCTTCAGGGCAAGAAGGGCAAAGCAGTTGTGCATTAAAAGAGATAAGAATGGCTCTTGCATGACAAAACAACTGAGCACCCTAGACTTTGCTCATGTACTGGAAAGCAAAACTAAAGTTCACGAGTGAGCCTTGCATAAGGGTCCTCACTTGTAAAACACTGGAGCCTTGTGGTGTGTATGGGAAGTGTTGTACATTTCAGATACACTGACATATTTATTTTATTTTTATTTCACCTTTATTTAACCAGGTAGGCTAGTTGAGAACAAGTTCTCCTTTACAACTGCGACCTGGCCAAGATAAAGCAAAGCAGTGCGACACAAACAACAACACAGAGTTACACATGGAATAAACAAACATACAGTCAATAACACAATAGAAAAGTCTATATACAGTGTGTGCAAATGAGGTAAGATTAAGGAGGTAAGGCAATAAATAGGCCATAGTTGCGAAATAATTACAATTTAGAAATGAATCACTGGAGTGATAGATGTGCAGAAGATGAATGTGCAAGTAGAGATACTGGGGTGTAAAGGAGCAAAAAATAAATATAACAATATGGGGATGAGGTATTTGAATGGGCTATTTACAGATGGGCTTTGTACAGGTGCAATGATCTGTAAGCTGCTCTGACAGCTGATGTTTAAAGTTAGAGAGGGAGATATGAGTCTCCAGCTTCAGTGATATTTGCAATTCGTTCCAGTCATTGGCAGCAGAGAACTGGAAGGAAAGGTGGCCAAATGAGGAGTTGGCTTTGGGGGTGATCAGTGAACTATAACTGCTGGAGCGCGTGCTACGGGTGGGTGCTGCTATGGTGACCAGTGAGCTGAGATAAGGCATGCTTTACCTAGCAAAGACTTATAGATGACCTGGAGCCATTGGGTTTGGCGACGAATATGAAGCGAGGGCCAGCCAACGAGAGCATACAGGTCGCAGTGGTGGGTAGTATATGGGGCTTTGGTGACAAAACAGATGGCACTGTGATAGACTGCATCCAATTTGCTGAGTAGAGTGATGGAGGCTATTTTGTAAATGACATCGCCGGAGTCAAGGATTGGTGGGATAGTCAGTTTTACTAGGGTATGTTAGGCAGCATGAGTGAAGGAAGCTTTGTTGCAAAATAGGAAGCAGATTCTAGATTTAATTTTGGATTGGAGATGCTTAATGTGAGTCTGGAAGGAGAGTTTACAGTCTAACCAGACACCTAGGTATTTGTAGTTGTCCACATATTCTAAGTCAGAACCGTCCAGAGTAGTGATGGTAGTCGGGCGGGAGGGTGCGGGCAGCAATCGGTTGAAGAGCATGCACTTAGTTTTCTTGTATTTAAGAGCAGTTGGAGGCCAATCAGGAGAGTTGTATGGCATTGAAGCTTGTCTGGAGGTTAGTTAACACAGTGTCCAAAGAAGGGCCAGAAGTATACAGAATGGTGTTATCTGCGTAGAGGTGGAACAGAGAATAATCAGCAGCAAGAACGAGGTCATTGATGTATACAGAGAAAAGAGTCGGCCCGAGATTTGAACCCTGTGGCACCCCCAGAGACTGCCAGAGGTCCGTACAACAGGCCCTCCAATTTGACACACTGAGCTCTATCTGAGAAGTAGTTGATGAACCATGCGAGGCAGTCATTAGAGAAACCTTGGCTGTTGAGTCTGCCAATAAGAATGTGGTGATTGACAGAGTCAAAGCCTTGGCTAGGTCGATGAATACGGCTGCACGGTATTGTCTTTTATCGATGGCGGTTATGATATTGTTTAGGACCCTGAGCACGGCTGAGGTGCACCCATGACCAGCTCGGAAACCAGATTGCATAGCGGAGAAGGTACGGTGGGATTCGAAATGGTCGGTGATCTGTTTGTTAACTTGGTTTTCGAAGACCTTAGAAAGGCAGGGTAGGATAGATATAGGTCTGTAACAGTTTGGGTCTAGAGTGTCTCCCCCTTTGAAGAGTGACAATGGGATGTTCCTGTGACAACATCCTGAATGAGGTCCCTGGTGCTGGCTGGGACAACATATACAATCCTTGCTATATGGGCTCCCGAGTGGCGCAGCAGTCTAAGGCACTGCCTTTCAGTGCCAGAGGCGTCACTACAGACCCTGGTTTGATTCCAGGCTGTATCACAACTGGCCGTGATTGGAAGTCCCATAGGGCGGTGCACAATTGGCCCAGCGTCGCCGGGTTACGGTTTGACCGGGCTTGGACGTCATTGTGAATAAGAATTTGTTCTTAACTGACTTGCCTAGTTA
This sequence comes from Salvelinus alpinus, assembly GCF_045679555.1. Taxonomy (NCBI): domain Eukaryota; kingdom Metazoa; phylum Chordata; class Actinopteri; order Salmoniformes; family Salmonidae; genus Salvelinus; species Salvelinus alpinus. The sequence goes on from NC_092090.1 coordinate 28,331,139, forward strand.
AATAAAGGTCAAATAAAAAAATAAAAACATTTTCTACCCTGTCAATAAAGAGGAGTAGGTACCTACCACGTCAAAAGTGTAAAGTAGGAAGTTCGCGTAGCCCATGCACTGACAAGTCATGAAACCGCTAGCAGTTCCCTTCAAGTATTTCACTATCTCCGCCCAAGGAAGTTGTTTGTAAAATAGTAACAGCCTGTCACACCGATTAATTAATTCAAGCATTGGTGCTGGACAAACGATAAGGTTGCTAAGTTAAAACGGCAAGGTAAAATCCAGTTTTCAATTGAAATTAAAGTGTTTGCTGTTCAATAGCCTAGATAACAGCCTGTAGACTAGTATAATATGTCAGCGATCTGATTGATACAGTACAGGTTTACACAACTGTCATTGTCGTACTCTTATGTAGCTAAACTAGTTTGCATCAAATGTTGCGTTCATGACCCAAATGTAGCCAAACGTCAAGTAATAGGCCACAATCTTACAAGTATGGCTACAGTAGACGTGATGAGGTTGCAGGTTGTTGGTTGTTATACATTTCGGCACTGTCTCTTTTACAAATTCAATACTTTAATACTTTAATTCATGCTCTCTCTCAAGGTACTGTGTGGTGTTATTTCAAGCATATTGAACTTCAAGTTTTCTTTTCAGTGAAATGGAGAAGGCGCGAATATGCGCGTTTTTGATTACCGGTGGCAGTGGATACTTTGGTTTCCGGTAAGCCCATCAAAATATAAATATTTTACATTATTTGTTGCCTGTACATAGTCTTCATCTTATCAATACAGAAGAGAACTTGTACATTACCAAGTGAATGTGCAAAATTATTCGCTAACGGTACTCCTAAACCCCACTAGGGGGAGTTATCATACCAGTTATTATAATGCTGTTATTCACTGTAGTCTATTTATTCTGTGTTACATACTAAAGTGGCAGAACCGTATCACCCCATCAATTGAATCCCTGCTTACAACATATTGTTGTGACTTACTAATGGTAGCTTCATAAGCAGTGCTTAACTTGGACAGGAGCTCACCGGAGCTGAGTACCGGCACCTCAAATGTTCTACTGCTTAAGCTCCTGTTCCTTTTATAGAATATGAGCTCAAAAGTATTGTGGAGCTCCTGCACTTAAATATAAACAGTATTGGCACCCAAAATGAGTACCTGCACCTATTTCAGTCCAAATCAAGCACTGTTCATAAGTAGGCTAATGACTTTCCTATTTCGTGTTTTAGTGTTGAACTGAACATTCCTAGAATATCCCTCATTACATGTGTAAGGTTTCCCTATACCCAATATTCCAGATTAGCATTTGCACACCAGTATTTCTACTTGCACATCTTCATCTGCACATCTATCACTCCAGTGTTAATTTGCTAAATTGTAATTACTTCGCTACTATGGCCTATTTATTGCCTTACCTCCTCATGCCATTTGCACACACTGTATATAGACTTTCTTTTTTTCTATTGTGTTATTGACTGTACGCTTGTTTATTCCATGTGTAACTCTGTTGTTGTTTGTGTTGCACTGCTTTGCTCTATCTTGGCCAGGTTGCAGTTGTAAAGGACAACTTGTTCTCAACTAGCCTAACTGGTTAAATAAAGGTAAAATAAAAATAAAAAACAGGATCACTCTATTCTTCATTTCTTACAGCCTTTCCTGCTCACTACATAAAAAGGAAGCTGAAGTCATTCTGTTTGATATGAGCCCGCCCAGCCTAGAGGTTCCAAAGGGCATTGTGTTCCTAAAGGGAGAGATTCGTGAATATGCTCAGGTGGAGAAGGCGGTCACTGGCATGGACTGTGTTTTCCACAGCTCCTCCTACGGCCTGTCTGTCAGGGAGCAGCTGAACAGGAAGCTGATTGAGGAGGTGAATGTCCAGGGCACAGAGCATGTCCTCAGGGCCTGTGTAGAGGCTGGAGTCTCCAGGCTTGTCTACACCAGCACCATCAACTTAGTGTTAGGAGGCCAAGACATTGAGGGTGGTGACGAAAGCCTCCCCTACCTACCTCTCCATCTCCACCCTGACCACTACTCCAGAACCAAGTCGGTAGCTGAGATAGCCGTGATGAAAGCCAGTGGTACAGAGCTGAAGGACGGGACAGGTGTGTTGAGGGCCTGTGCTCTGCGTCCAGCCAGTATATACGAGCCTGGCAAGCAGAGGCACCTGCCCAGGATCGTTAGGTACATAGAGAAGGGGATATTCAGGTTTGTGTATGGCGATCCGAGAAGTTTAGTGGAGTTTGTCCATGTAGACATCCTGGTGTCTGCACACGAACTGGCTGCAGAGGCTCTGACGTCAGAGCACCAGCACCGCTCTGCTGGACAGGCATACTTCATCTCAGACGGAAGACCTGTCAACAACTTTGAGTTCTTCAGACCTCTGGTGGAGGGTTTGGGTTACTCTTTCCCCAAACTACGTCTACCACTCTCTCTCATTTACTTTGTTGCATTCCTCACTGAGATGATTCACCATCTCTTCGGCCCGATCTATAACTTCCAGCCTCTGCTCACACGCACAGAGGTGTATAAGACCGTCGTGACGCATGACTAAGGCCAAGGCCGAGCTGGGTTATGAGCCCTAGGAGTATAACCTGGAGGAGCTTGTGTAGTGGTTCAAGAGTAGAGGTCAATGAAGAAAACCTAGGGGTTCACTTCTCCAGCGACTGATACTAGATGATCTTCTATTAGCAGCTCTAGTAGCTCTGGCACGCTCATACCTCCCAGTGGTTGGCAGTTAATCAGCAGGCAGTAATAAAGTGATACATATCAATGGCACATTTAAATATTGAAACTTGTGCTATACTAGTGGTGATGGATTGTTTGGTTCTCCTTTTATCAATTACAATGTTGGCAGTTTGTAATAAAACAAAATAATATTATTAACCAGAATTAGACCTGTTCAAAATAAAGACCACATTCCCTTAATAAATGTCCATGAATGTGTTTTGTGTAAATTCCAACAATAGATATACCTAGTTAGATATAGTATAGCTAACTTTTGTATTATATTGACAATTGTTGGACACAATGCATTTTGTTTTTGGCAGGGTTTTTAAAGCCAGAATGGAATGTTTGTTTTAATTTGTGCCTGTCCATGGAAGTACCTGACCATAGTCCACTAGCCAAATGCAGTATTTACATAAGGATTCTCTAAATTTGATTATGTATAAGAGATATCTCTTGGTGACGATGTCTGTTGGTACAAACAAAATTTGGTCACACTTTAAATTAAGTACAACTTATAAAGGCTTTATAAAGCATACATAAAGACGTCATAAGCACTACATAAATGCTTCAAAAATCATCTATAAGCATATGTCATAAAGGGTGACATAATTCCCACTGTAGGGTGAATTACCAAATTTAACACACTTATGTTTATATACCATTTAATCAGTATTTTTTTATTTAACCTTTATTTAACTAGGCAGGTCAGTTAAGAACAAATTCTTATTGACAATGATGGCCTACCAGGGAACAATGGGTTAACTGTTTTGTTCAGGGGCTTGTCTGCTCAGGGATTCGATCCAGAAACCTTTCAGTTACTGGCTCAACGCTCTAACCGCCCTGATGGCATACGCTTATAGATGATTTGTGACGCATTTATGTAGTGCTTATGAAGCCTTTATGTATGCTATATAAAACCCTTTATAAGTTGTACTTCATTTAAAGTGTGAACCAACATTTACATCGGTTTTGTTTTTACATCTCAATTGAAGATGGTAATAAGAAATATGACGGACAATGTATTGTAATGTTTAACAGATAAGATTTTATGTTTTTATTTATACTGTATAACTGAAATGTTTCATGATGGCCGACAGATTTTTTGTCAATGTGTGATATCTTTTATCAGGCCTGCTGCTGAATTCCTAACCTTTCTGGTTGTTTTGTGACCAGATCCTAGTGGGGATCAATAATTTGTTGGTATTTGTAATAACATTTCCTATAAGGGATATTTTTATTTTAGTTGTATAATGTTCTCATAATATTATTGAATAAAATGACATGACTGACCAGCCTGTGATTTGTGTTTCTAATGAGTTGCACAAAGTAATAGGCTAACTTCATTATACGTTTGGGACAAGTCTTAGCTTAATCATCACACATTATAGAAACTTTTTTGTATCTTATAAAACATCAATGTTTTTGAGACAATGCAATATTTTGCTGTCAAGAATTAAAATCATAGATGCGAGTCATGCGACAAATGAGATCTGCATAATCTTGGTGGCAAAAGCCCTTTGTTGATAGACAGAAGAGAAGCCTTCCCTGCATTCGACATCTAAACTGTAATACATTGTGTTCAGCATGCTCTAGAAACAATCCATTCTAAATTCAGTGAAGCTGTTTCTGTCCCGAAACCGAAAAGGGCAAATGAAATTGGGCCAGGTGAGACTGGTCCTTTGTGCAGTTTTTTTAAGGCTGAGATGAATACAGCCGTACTCTCTAGGGACTACTCTTTTTCAAACTCAGGCACCCCCTTGCTGAGTTGGTCGCAATCATTGTTTCGCTCCAGCATTAACCACATTCCAGAGAGGCGGAGTGCACCCCGTCCACTTCCTCGCATTCCTTCTCCACAAACGAGTCCCTTGCGCTAAATTGTGTTTAAAACGTGTTTTGGCGCACTCTGTGTCTTTTAATATGCAAGATATGGCTGTTAGTGGTGTATTGCAATATTTTCTCAACCTCAAATTTACATTTGAGACTCTTTTGGAAAACTGGATAAAAACTGACAAGGGAAAATTCCTCCGCGCAGCGCGCCATTGACTGTAAAGACCTTTCAACTTAACAAAAACTGAAGTTGACAAACGTATCCTGACGTTGAAACTTTGTTGTAAGGGTTTATGTTTTCGAAGAAAAAGATCATGCACTGCTCCGGGATTTCCAAGCACACTGGCCGTTCAGCAAATAGGCGACGATGCCTGGATTGAGCCTGCGTTTTGTTATGATTTCCAAGTGAAATGCAATTACTGCTATCTCTCACTCGGTAGTCGGTTTGTGGACTAGTGCGCTTTTTCTCTGAACTTGTTTGTCGCCAAGGGAGCAAACCATGGATCACTATGAGGAAGATTTGGGACTCCGGGCGAGTAAATTAATGGAGGACCTTTCCTTATATGAAGCATACAAGGATGGAATGTACAGTTCAAGGAGAGACATGGTTATCAACCCCGATTTGGAATTTTCGTCTCCAACGATACCCGAGCAGAAAAGTAAGACAATGAATGGCAGCTCTGCGCCTCACCAACAGATACACAGCGTTGAGAATTACATGTCTGGGAATAAAGTGTACACTGCGGCTCCCGTGCGCCCCGTGTATGGCAACAGAGCCGTTCCTGTGGATTATTGCACCCCTCAAAGAGACACAGTTTATCCTAATGAAGACAGCTATTGCACCAAATCCGAAATTGCTTTGCCGTGTTATAGCGGCGCGTCCGAGCGGCACAGGAGGTACTCATTGGAGGTGCAGGGGCATAGGTACAGCACTGGTAGCGCGTACGATGGAGTGGTTTTGAACAAGCCAGTACACTCACCTGGCAACAGATGCAACAGTATCTGTGTTACCACCAACCACGACGGCAGATACAATGCAACCAGCCCGCGGTCCAGTTTCGCAAGCTCCCTCTCCTCCCAGGAGCAAAGCAAACATGCAAGCCCGAGGTCGAGCATCAGTAGCCCGCGCACGAGTCTGGTGGTACCCGGGCAAGACAAGTACACTAGTCCCAGGTCCAGTCTGGTACACTGCGAAGGGAGCAGTGCCCTCAGCCCCCGGTCTAGCTATGCAAGTACAGCCAGCGACACAAGTAAACATTCCAGCCCAAGGGCCAGTCTGAACAGCTATGACTGCTGCAGTAAACCCAGCAGTAACCGCACCAGCGGCATCAGTATGGGCTACGACCAAAGGCACATCAGCCCCAGGTCCAGCACAGCGAGCCAGTATTCTTGTACCACCAGTCCACGCTCTAGCTATTCAGATTCGCGTTACATGCCTGTTGGGAACCATGATCTGGAGGGTGCAGTTTTGCATGGCATGCCGGTGGCCAGTCCCCGGTCAAGCATCTGCAGCCAGGACGGGTGCGCAAGACCCGGGACAATAGCTAATTGTGTCGTTAGTCCCCGGTCCAGTATCTCCAGTCACAGTTCCAGAAGTTCCCGGAGCTCCAGGGGATCTATGAGCACCTACCCTGATCTCCAACTGCCTTCACCCAGGTCCTCAATGCTGGGGACTGGTTTGCAGGAGGACATACTAATACAAGACTGTGGCGATACCAACGGTGTTCATAGTCGTATCCATCTCCAAGCGCTCTCTGGGATGCCAGAGGCCCTGCCACAGCATGCACCACAACAGTCAACCCAGGCAGGGATGAATACAGAGGTGACCGCTGGATCACCATCATCTTCTTATGGGCTCCATACGAAAACTCCAGCCTCAGGGCAGAGGTTTAAACTACCTTACCAGGTGACCCCATGCCGGGAAAGTGGCCCAAGCCAAGCAGAAAGGAGTCTGGAAGCACTCACCTTGGAGCTGGAGAAGGAGTTAGAAATGCACATGAAAAAAGAATACTTTGGTAAGTGTAACTCCTCCTATGAACACTGTTTATTATAAGGAACACTATGAGAGTGCAATGAAGTGAGAATAAAGCTTTAAAGTAGAAAAACAAAAAATGAAATGAAACAATATTTTGATTGATCTTGGCATATCTTTTTTTAGACTACTTGTAAACGTATGACAGCTCCCTAAACATGTCTCAATAAGAATTAGGCTATTCTTACACAAAGTCAAATTAATTAGTCATGTAAAAATGTAAAAGGGCCAGACTACATCCTCCACGTTCCATGTGTTTGGTGGTCTGATAATAACCCTCATGGTTATGAACTTGAACTCTGGTGCCCTGTGGTCCATACATGTGTGGAAGATAAGTAAATTGATGGGCTTCACTGGGTTACTTCATCTTCAGCTGGGTCACTAACCTCATTATAGCTGAGCACATGTTCATTGGCACAACACAGGTCAGGCCATGGAAATTTGGAAACATTTTCAATCATAACACCTCTCATTTTATTGCTAGACAAAAACATCTCATCACCTGTTCTAGTTGATTTACCTAATAAATATTTTCCCTGTGATAATGTGTTTACACTGAGGATAATTTGAGTTTATTTGAAGCATGGGTTTTAATGAGCGCAGTGCAAAAACTAACATACATTTTTCAAGTTTAAGAATATTATCTTCACATTACATTTTGTGTTGTCATAATATTTTGTGTGTTTGATAGTGTTTGGTATCGTGGGAGGCTGAGGCGGCGTTAGGCTAACTGGAGCATTAACTGAGTGATCAGGCCCATTTTGTCCATGGAGCCAGCTGATTGGTCAAACAGTGTTGTGGCCTGGCCACAGCAGCCCTGCCACTGATCAATCAGAACTGGCTGGTGACGCCTGAGGTAGCCCTTTGCCTCAAATCCTTGGGTGTTTTGTGAGGTGAGGTGGGGGTTGGGGGAATGTTGTCCAGAGAGCAACTGGGGATCCTTTTCATTATAAAATCACAGTCCTGATCACCATCTCCGTACCTTGCACAGCAAGTGTAATAACAATAGTGTAAGAACATAGTAATAACAGCCTAACTACATTACATATTGACATAACTGAGGGATTTTCTTATGTGTAACAAGTCAGTTGTTATTAATTGTTACTCATGTTACTACAAAGCAGATATTTTGTAGTGCTAAGTAATTCCATTGTTTACAATTCCAGTGTAGTTGTGGAGCTTGTAAAGTTTGTCTGTTTAATTGTCATGCTGTAGTTAAAAGGGTGCGTTGAACACGACTTCAGCCTAGCTTCACTGAGCTTTGTTGTCATCTCATCTAGTGGCTGGTTGCAACCTTAACAACTAACATGTATTCTATAATGCCAACAACGACTCCCTCTGTGGCAGATAAGAGTGGCTTTTACAGGGAAATACACATTTCTGTTTTGGCAGAGCTAACGTTTACACAGCGCTGAGTAGGGCTGAATGGAACCTTCTGTTCTGTCCCAGGGAGCGAGTAGATACCCTTCAGTGATTCAGTGGTCTTGCTGCTTGGTGAAAACGCCCAGCCATACGGCCAATGCAGCGGGCATTCTCTGGAAGACTTCTCTCTGCCATTTCTCTCTGTGCTTTCCTCAAGATGCATTTTTTTTCTCCATGAGTGCTCTGAGCTGTAACTGTTTTGCAACATATTCCCTCTCTGAGACTTGAAATCATTGTTTTTGAAGGGGTAAACTCTCTCCTCCCACAGGAAAAGAAGGGAGAATCTATCCACCTTTTGAATGTGCTGATGGACAAATGGCTGCGGTCTGAGAACAGAACAGTGGTTTGATTTTGTTTTCCTCCAGTGCGCTGGCTGGCTCAGAGTGACGCTGAGACGGCTGTTCATTTGTCACAGAGGAGCAGGTGAGAGCTGTAGAATGTAGCAGACAGAAGCTCCTCACAGTACGCTGGGCCGAGAGAGAGAGAGACACACACACACACACACACACACAGCTCTGTTTCCGTGGCGACGGTGGAGAAATTGATCGCCCAGGCTTTGAGGTCTGTGCTGTCACACTGCGTTGCTCTGCTCTGTGCTCTGCCTCGCTGCAGGCCCCTGTGTGGCCTCTGTTTGTTGTGGTGGCGAAGGAGCTGTGAATCAACAGCTGGCCCGGGACAGACCAGCATTGAGGCTTCCAGAGCAGAGCCGCCCAGCCCCCTGCTCGCCCCCGCCCAGACCCCCCCGCGAAGCCCTTCATTAACCAGCCAGTGGGGAGTCGGGCAGCACCAGACACTTGGCACACGATCTTGGCTCGCGGGCCAGACATGGCGGTCGGGGGTCAAGTCTGATCACCTGCTCAGAATAATAATGACGGTATAGTAATGTTACATGGTTGACTCAGAAAGGGTTTGGTCAACTTTTACTGTGTTGGTGGTGGTGTCAGTCACCCCAACTCTCACTGCAGCCGCTCTGCAGGGCAGTCTGAGCTACAATGTGTGGCTTAGAGCTAAATGGAGCAGATACAGTTGCTCTTTTGACAAATACACTTATGAATACACAAAACACATAGGCAGCCAAATGTTTTAGGGTCATTCGTAACTCTTGTGTCAGTTGAAACGTGAACATAGCTCACATTAATGATACATGTTCATGATGCATTAGCTTAATCACAAATTCACTCTCATTAGTGAAAGTATGAGTATTTTAGCTCCCTATCATGAATATGGGAAGTGTTTAGAGTGCTGCCATTACCCTTCCAACAATAGACCATGAGTAGAGAGAACACACTGTCCCTGGCCTGTCTGAACAACAACAGAACACAGCATAATCGCTTAAATATTGTGAGAGATTTTCAGACAGAGTTTCTGCCTCATTTCCAGTTTTATGCCATTTCTCAAACATCTAGGTTTTGGACAAACATTGCAGGCAGCTGTACATCAAAATAATGATTTCAAGTACACACACAAATTGAATGTTACTATTTCTTATTAGTTCCATTCTTGCTTATGTAGCCTAATAGTGTATTTCATATGTCCCCAACAGTGGTGTACTGCTATTTCTTTAGGTGAGGGAGCGCAAAAAAATGATGTAAATGACATTATTTACTCAATCAAAGTTTGTACTGACAGATGTAGCCAATTTAATGGCCTATCATTATAGAATATGCATAAAATGCATTCTCCAATTGCAACATCTGCCTTTGCCTAACCATATTGTCCAAAGAAAATGTTCTATTTTTAATACCCTCAAACACCAAGTTAGGCATAGTTTGTTAACACAATCTACTCTAATTCACTCATAAAACAGTAGGCTAATATTTTGTTAACACAATCTACTCTAATTTGCTCATAAAACAGTAGGCGAATAGTTTGTTATCACAATCTACTTTCAAATAGGCCATCATCACTGTCCATCGTGAATTATTATTCTTCACATTTTACAGCTGAAACGTCCAAACTGCATCTCCATGCCAATCATTTGTTTGATCTCAATCAGTTTCATGGGAATATGCAATTACAGCTTCTTGAATTAGCCTACTGTTTTATGAGCCAATTAGAGTAGATTGTGTTAACAAACTATTAGCCTACTGTTTTATGAGCAAATTAGAGTAGATTGTGATAACAAACTATTCGCCTACTGTTTTATGAGCGAATTAGAGTAGATTGTGATAACAAACTATTTGCCTACTGTTTTATGAGCAAATTAGAGTAGATTGTGTTAACAAACTATTAGCCTTGTATTTTGTTTCAATCAGCGCGGGCCTAGTGGCCCGCGCTTTTGAGTTGGCGCATGTGGATTTTTTAAAACTTGTTGTGTGAAGTGATAGTCTTCTATTTGTAATGATAGTAATAAGTGATGACTATTTGGTGTAGGCAACAGATCTTGATGAGATTTAATTTTAAGCAATTGGAGCGCCCTTCGTAGTGTTGAAAGGACAACGCCAGGATCGCACAATGATCTTAAAGTAGTTAAACCAACTTGTGGTGCTGAAGGATAGCTCTGCCATTTGGCCAGTTCAGGAACAAACAACTACGTGGTATTGCTATTTGATTATAGCCTAATGTAAAACAAATACTTAGCTTAATATCATTGCACTGCTTGCGGGGAGAGCTTTATTGCAAGTAGGCATTTCATTGTATTGTGTAGCTTACATGCTCTATTATAAATAAACGTTGATTTGCTTGAACACAATACAATATACCCTATTACAGAATAAAAGAAAACAGAGAGGTGAACTATCAATTAATGTAATTTATTTGCATAGATATTATCAAAACAATTGACCAAGTAGTGAACATAAATCATTACCATGTAGAATTGCAGGAAATGTTTTTTTTAAACCACCATAAAATCAAGCTTTTAGTGTGATGTATTCATGCATCACAATAAACTATAACCTAAATGCATTATTACCTCAAACCTGACCCAATTCACAGTTCCAATTTCCCATCCTAACATACCAAGCTAGAACAGGCCCTGCGTCTCAACTAATAGCCAATGTAGGCTAAATATCCCAAGCAGGGCTACTGCAACTTCCAGAGAAGGTCAGGCTCTCAGGCTTTGCGGTGGCCACTCTGGTTTGGGTGTCCTCGGCAGAACGATGTTGCTCTAACCAAGTGGTCACATTTCGTTCTGGGTTCCACTGCGCAGAGGGGTCCGTGGAGTTTTATGAACATCAAGGCAGACACACACAGGGAAATTTAGTTTTTCAACGTTTTCATTGGCCATTGTGGTCCATCCTCCGACGGTCTTCCACAGTGCACACACACAGCTTATAGTTCTTCATCATTCTCACCACCAGAGAGAAGAAAGGGAACAAACCACCATTTACCTACCTCTAGGCTGCTATACATACTTATTTGATTTGTCATTCTATCCAGAAATAGTTTTACCAGCTGCGTATATTCTCAAATTGAAAAAAGTGAGGGAGCACCACTCCTTCACGCTCCGGCAGCACTACATCCCTGGTCCCCAAAGGTGTGGAACTCTGAGTTACTGAGTGTGCTACTGACGATGAAGGGCAATGTTCTTTCTTCACCACGTGTGTCAAGTGGTATTGTCCTGTCCTGATCACACTGGACATGATTTAAATTAAGAACAAATTAGACTTTTCCTGCTCAGTCCCTCTCTCTCCCTAACCCTCTCCCTAGTCCCTTCAGTCATGTAAAACACTGTCCACATCCGTTTGAGGGCCTTTTAGGCTTAACAGCAACATTTATGGGAAATCATCTCAAGTCAACTTGGCTCAAAATGCCATGAACTTTTCCTTAGCTTGTAGCAAGTTCCCTATTCTGTTCAGTTTTTCCTGTCAAGCTTTCCTTCCTCAGGGCAAGGCTTCCACCTTGGGAGATGAAATGGACATGTACCTGGAGGTGTACACATGGACATGGTCCATTGTTTTGTTTACAATTCTGCCTGAAGCTCCAGCAGGACTGTACTATAGAAGTACAGTGGAAATAAGCAAAGGCTTAAACTACAGTGGAAATAAAGTATAGTGGAAAATAAACAAAGGCAGAGAAAGAGGACAGTATTGGGGCAGTTGCTCCTATGAGTATTCAGAAGATATCAGCTCAACAAAGCCTCTAAGAATGTTGCTCTACCCCACCTCATTGTCAGCATATTTCCCTGCAAACATCTCAGCACCGCTATCTATCTCGTAGTCAGATACCGTAGTAGACAGTGGAGGCTTCAGGCAAGTGCATGCGTCTGGAATGCAGCAGAATGGGACTTAGATAGCTGGAGGAGACCTTGGTCTGGAGAATGCACAATAAACTGTGTGTGTGTGTAGGGGGGTTGTGATAATGACCTGCTTAGCAGAGATATCGTCAAGTGGTGGGAGTCCATACTCCCTCCAAAAATCAACCACCCTGGAGTGCAGACTCCCCCCTACCTTCCCCACCTCACTATAACACATTTCAGCTCTACTCCCCGGGAGCACTTGGTCCTTGCACTCAAAGTTCAGACACTCCAAGATCAGAGACCACAGATAGCCTTTGCCTTGCAAACCTTGTGAAGACTTGTCATTGCTAGCTTCACATTTCTCCACCTTGTATCTCCTAGGAACAGCCATCTTTTCAAAGCAGAGAAGAAGAGGTGCAAGTGTGGTACAGATGGTATAATAGAGGTGCCATTACATTTTCAGGACCTGCCATTATCAGTGCAGATCCATGTGTTTAAATTGTATGGCAGCCAACAGTTTGTTCATGGAATTGTTCTATGCCAATGCCCCAATTATGGAAAAAAACTAAAACATGTTCAGAAATATTCCTGGAAGTTCTGGAACAGTGGGGGAGTATTTAAAGACAATTAGCAGTGAGATTGGCGGACCAGGAACATTAGCAGACCAGACCAGACTAGAGTAGTATGCTGGGCTTTGAGTTTGGAGGTAGTACAGATTGGCCAGCAGCCTTGGCGTAATCAAGAGAGTCTAACTGCTGTCAGCTGAGGCAAGGCAGATTATAATCAATGACCATATTTACACATAAATAGGCTATATATGTTTTATTGTCACATACACATAGTAGTACGGTTAAGATCCTTGCTGAAGGCTACTAGCCCAATGCTCTAACCGCTAGGCTACCTGCAGCCCTACATGCACACCAATATCCCTGTTTTTGAGTTGACGCATGTAAACATCATATCCGTTTACAATAACCCAAATAAGCTCCTATCCTGGTTTTAAGAAACCCAGATAAGATGCCTGGGATATGCTGATCTTAGACGGGATACTGTGGCATGTAAACATATTTTCCGATTTACTGTTGTTTAAACTGAGCAGACTCCGTTTCACATAGTATCAGCTTTGAAGTTCAGATGGGAAAAGTAATAGTTGGAATAGTAACTGAAGTCTGGACACTGACTGTAGGCCTCACATGTAGCCTATTATAACATTAACTCATGCAGAATTAATTGTTTCTTGCAGTAAAATGATAGACCAAATGTTCATTTTGTCTTGGGAACAGGAGTGGAGAAATATGATTTCTTTCTTACATCTTGAGAAAATGTGAATGCGCGCTTTGGGACCTGTTGTGCAGCCTAAACGTGCATTTTTTTTCTGCGACATAAAAGCTGCCAGTATCTCACTTTCAGTCATATAAAATATGCTTCCAAGGCAAACTGAATTACTGTCAGAAACATGTTGGATTGTTTTCACAGATTTTCATTTCCTTAAAAAAACTCTTTGGGCTAGATGTCCCGCTAGCATCCCGAAACTGGAGGGCGCCCAATTCAAATAAATAATTATAAAAATGCTGGATATTAAACATTTATGTACATACAAGTGTCTTATATCGGTTGAAAGCTTAAATTCTTGTTAATCTAACTGCACTGTCCGATTTATAGTAGGCTTTACAGCGAAAGCATGCCATGCGATTGTTTGAGGACGGCGCCCCACATCAAAATATTTTTCCACCGGCACAGGTTTCATAAATTCACAAATAGCGATGAAAAATTCCCTTACTTTTTGAAAATCTTCCTCTGATTTGTCATCCAAAGGGTCCCAGCTATACCATGTAGTGTTGTTTTGTTAGATAAAATCCTTCTTTATATCCCAAAAGGTCTGTTTAGTTGGCGCCATCGATTTGTGTAATCCACTCGTTCAACATGCCAAGATAGGAATCCGAAAATCGAGAAAAAAGGACCCTAGCCCTAACAAGTTAAAACCGGTCAACAAACTGATGTTAATTTTGAACGGAAAATCTCCTCAGTCCCTAAATGTCTTTGCTGCGTGAGAGAAGCAGGAATGAAAGAGAACGCTACCAATGTCAACTACATTATTGATAACGGTTTCATTCTATCGATGAATGACATTCTGGTGAGCAAGGCTTTATTTAGTGTTGTAGAGCAACAAGGAATGACAGAAGAGAAGCTGTGTGTATATAATTATAGACTAACAAAGTTGATGAACAAATAGCCTTCCTAATGTCGGAAATTATAAGCAGAAAAATATCTAAATTAGGTGTACAAACTTTTTTCCCCAATCTACATTTTTTAAAATATTTTCACCGTCCTTGGGTAAATTAGCAATCTTGTTCACTTTTAGTAAATCTAACTAGTTCAGGTGCTGGACAGATACAAATAAAAAAGTCTTCAACTCCCACAGTAGTTTATTGAGACGTACAAAACAGACAACATTTCGACACCACTGGCATCTTTTTCATGTTCACTTTTAGGTAGTTACATAACTACACTTTCCAGTCTTCTGGGTGTTTCGTTAAAGGGAATATAGAGGTAATATGGGATCTATCAAATCTGGACAGTAATATTTTATTTTCTTGCCAATGGCTATTCTAGATATTTATCTTGGCCAAGCTGTTGTGATTAAGATGATTCATAGTTTGGCTCTTTAACCTTATCAGAGAGAATAGCCCTAATTTCTCCTCTTATCTTTTCTGAGTGCAGGAACAGTGTCATGAGTTTAAGTTGGAATAGGAAATACCAATATTTGACTTTGGTCCAGCTGAATGACTCTTGCTGACAGGAAAGCATGTGGGCCTAACCTTTGGATAGCCTTAGGTTACCGTAGTCCTTCATTTAAAAAAAATGTCATACAGAGTGCGAATTACAGAGGATGAATGAGACATGAGCTCCTCTAAAGGCAACAAAAGTTCACCTTTGGGAGGGTCATTAAATATTTATAATTTGACGAGATGCGCGCCAACGGCAAGACGCATCAATCTCACCGGAGAAAGCATCCAAGCGAGCGAAACAGCGCCTGTCATACTCTTTTTGGCCAGACAGCATCAGATACATATGATACACATACTGAGACAGAGGGCCACAGTTTCGATCACTCGGATGCTTTCTCCGGTGAGATAGATTCAACCACTTGCGAATTGACCAATTATGAAACCTTTAGTATAAAGAGGAGGAAGGGAAGCGCTACTAAGGTACACAATAGTACATTTTGGTAGATAGAAGGTGCTCTTTGGTAAAAGGGGTAAATTGGTTATCAAAAAGAAAGGAGGACCAAGGCACTCTTCATATAATTAATTAAAATGCCTTTATTAGTATGGCATGTTCAATAGAAACAAAGTTTTTTTTAAACCGACGCGTTTCGGCTGCATGACGAAGGCCATGCAGCCGAAACGCATCGTTTATTATTTCATTATTTCATTTCATTATTTCATATGCTTTTTCTTTTTTTATTGTTCACATTTTTGGGGAAGTATGGCGTCCATTGGCATCCATGAATACACACACCACTGTAGTAGGCCTAATGACAATCGCTGAATGTCATTATGGTGTTTTTAACAGATGTCTCTTCCCTTTCATGAAATGACGCGTGCACCGTGCACTGTTTGGATGCTGGAATTATTTTAGAGTGGAAGAACGTACAGTTAGCCTACTTTTTGAAGTGATTTGTTTGAGAATCAGATTTAAACATCATTACTGGGTGTCTTCATGCCCCATTAAAATGTAATGCATTTTTGTCTTTACTATTAGGCCCATAAAAAAAAATGTGCATGCACGAGGCTCCCAAGAATGTCACGGTACAATTCGCACTCTGATGTCATAGATGTAAAAAGCAGGGAAGGGGTCAATTCGGAATTTGGGGAATTTAATTAAATTCAAACAATGAATTTGAATTGAATTTGAATTGGCCACACCCCACAGGAAGCAGAATTTGAATAGAATTTGATTTGAAGGAAGTAGAATGGAATTCAAAGCAATTCAACAGAGAAGTGAAACATGAAAGTCTCATTTAATTGGGGTGTGGCTAATTCAAATTCAAGAATTGAATTGGAATTAAAAACAATTCGCAACTCTATACAGAATTGACCCCAACACAGGTAGCCCTTTAGACTTGTACCCGTATACGGGTTGAAAATGGAAGACTTGGACACTGATAAGCACCTGAATTGGAACGTAGTGGCTGTACTGTAATATGCTATACTTGACGTCAGAGCTCAGGGTCTCTTCAATTAGGCTCTGTATGGGTTTTGCAAGCCAAGCAAACGTGAGTCCAAATGTGCACTTCACATTTACATATCATAAAACTCAGGGGTGCAACTTTGGTTTTAGAAGTGGGGGGGACATCACTTAAAAAAATATACCAGTCAAAAGTTTGGACACACCAGACAACTACTACTTTGAAGAATCGCAAATATAAAATATATTTTGATTTGTTTAACACTTTTTTGGTTACTACATGATTCCATATGTGTTATTTTATAGTTTTGATGTCTTCACTATTATTCTACAATGTAGAAAAAAGTTAAAATAAAGAAAAACCATTGAATGAGTAGGTGTGTCCAAACTTTGGACTAGTACTGTATATGAACATGACTGGGCATTCTAACATATCTGTATCCATTCATCATCATCAATCGTGTCTCCCAGGTCTTCCTCACATTTTTGTTATACATGTTTTGTGTCATCGGGAAAAGCCTCTATCAACTCTTGATACGGTTTGGAAATCACCTTTGGAGGTTTGTCAGACTGCCTTAAAATAGCATCTGGCTTGTCCAGTGTTTGCTGGACAGAGAGAATAAAGTGTTGTATCTGCAAAAATTCACATCACCTCTGTCCCAGACTGATCTTCCCTGGCTGCCTGACCCTGCTGAGACCCATGTCACCATCTAATCCTACTAAAATGAGGCATGAGAAAGAATAACTTGGTGTACATTTATTCATTATATCATCCAAGAATAGAATCAATGGTTCAATAATTGAAATGACCATTATTCCCAGGTCCCAGACTGTAGCTTTAAGCTGCTGTCCTGTAGCTACTGGAGGTCTACCCATCAATTCAAGATGAAACTTTGTCATTCACAGGCGGGAGCAGGTGTTCAGACAGACGACTTTGGGATTATTATTTTTTTTGATACGGTCTTTAAAACTTAAATATGTAAATAAATATTGATAATCAAAAAATGTAATCATCATTGAAAAGGATTACTCATTTATTTGTCTCTGCCTGCAAATCGTCCTCCTTAAAGGTAGGCTATATCCAATAGGACTATGCAAAACGTAGCAAGTGTGACTGTCATCATTCTTGCTGCTTCCAGTTCAGTAGCCATACCAGCGAGATCAGGTGCCTGTGTGGTCTCAATTAAATAGAGTAGGCTATAGCCTATGTGTACATGAGCGGAGAAGCACGGAGCAGTTATCTTTCCAAGGAAATGTACTTCCTAAATAGGTCTATGACTAGGCTATAGTTTGCTACATTGCCTAGAATAGGCCTACATATTTATCACCCATATTCCTCAGTCTGATATAGCCTATAGGGTGCAAAATTGCTGGGACCATGCCTGGCAAGTGATCTGTGTCACATACGCCTAAAATAACATTGCGGGACTGCGGTTGGTTTTGGGACCAGTTCTTGCTGTAGCGGGTTGGAGCTGGACAGAAAGCCGGCGGGTGCGGGCAGAAGCGAGATGATAAAAATCGGTCCCACGCAGACCTCTACTGTGCAACATGACAGTGAAGCCTGTAACTTTAGGGCTGTTTATTACTGTGTCAGTGTGAAAAATCGAGAATTAGCTTGAGAAACTTACAGATAATGTTACATTGACAACTGACTAATACAACTAATACAACTTCAATTGCTTGGCCGATGGTTTCATCGTTTGATTGAGGTCTAGTTTGATTGAGGCAAAAATAATAGCAAATGTAATTCAACTTTTGGCCAGCTCTCTCTGACGGTACATAAACTGGCAAAAGCTTGCCAAGTTAATTTTTAAACATGACAAAACAAAGGCTACAAAAATTTCTATACATACAACTGCTGTTAGATAGTAATAATAGCCACCTCATATCATTATCTGACAGATAACTAGAGGCTAGAGCAGACCTGGCTGTGGTAGCTACTCACTAGCATAGCTTTTTCATTCACCTCAGTCGAGAGGGGATGAAACATTAGCTAACGTCACACAGTTGCCTCGTTTTATATCACATTCCAATAATAAAACTGGGGGGGAAATGCAATTTTAGAATGTGGGGGGGACATGTCCCACCTGTCCCCAGTGAAAGTTACGCCCCTGATGAAACTCATGTAATTTACAGTGTCAACAGTGTGATGTTTGGATTCAGTCTTGTCAGGTGAGCTGTCGTGTCCTCATCTTTAGTCTAATAATTTCCCCATAATCTCCTAAATGTTCCCTTTTAATTGCTACCATGGTTGCGCATATGCTTTCCATATTAGCCCTATCCATATAGGCCAATTATGAATCTAAGGGGTTAAGACCTGTCAAAGAGACATCCTGCATCTATAGCAGTATAAGTCCAGCACATATTTTAAATTGGCCTGGCTCTAGAAAGTATCATTGCCTTGAAATACTGTCAGAATAAATTGTTAGAGAGAGGACTAGATGATGACACTCTTTCTTCATTACTGTCAACATGGGAGGAAGTTGGGGGGGTCAGCCCCCTGTAGGGATGTTGTGTCCTGTAGGCGTAGTGACCCTGGACTCACCCTACCCAGGCTTTGACCCTGCACTCGCTGTGGAATGTGACCCTGGCGCGGAGGCCATCTTGTGCGTGAGAGGAAAGCAGGGGAATCATTAGTCCAATGCTATGTCCAAATAGTTGTCACCGGCTGGGTGCCTTCCTTCTCTCCTTCCTTAGTAAGGGTTTACCATCAACCTAAAAAGAACCACATAGATGAAAGTTTGTAGTCCACACCTGTGGGTAAATCACCTTTTTTTCCTCTAAATTGTCTAGTGTTTCCAGGTCAGTGGTCGTCCATTGGGACATAGCCCACTAACTTTTGCTGAATCACTTTTGTTATTGTGCCACATTAAGAGAATGCTTCCTGCCAACCCCTAACACCTCTGGTTAATGTATTTTTAATTTAGATACAACATAGATCAATGAACCTCACAGAGACACATTAGTTTGGTCCAAGTACTGTATATACACCCTTTATAGATCATTGATGGAACATGGAAGTTACTAGCTAAAGCAGTTACAATGACGTGTACTTTACTGCTGTATGAAAGCTTAAGTAGGATTCAGATTGAATATGTTGATGATAATGGTTGGCAGGTAGCCTAGCGGTTAAGAATGTTGGGCCAGTAACCGAAAAGTTGCTGGTTCGAATCCCCGTGCCGATTAGGTGAAACATCTGTCAATGTGTCCTTGAGCAAGGCACTTAACCCTAATTTTTCCTGTAACACGGAACCCAAACCGGCTGCGCGCGTGCTCCATCGTGCATAAATGTATTTTGTCCGCCCACACCAAACGCAATCACGACACGCAGGTTAAAATATCAAAACAAACTCTGAACCAATTATATTAATTTGGGGACAGGTCGAAAAGCATTAAACATTTATGTCAATTTAGCTAGTTAGCTTGCACTTGCTAGCTAATTTGTCCTATTTAGCTAGCTTGCTGTTGCTAGCTAATTTGTCCTGGGATATAAAAATTGAGTTGTTATTTTACCTGAAATGCACAAGGTCCTTTACTCCGACAATTAATCCACACATAAAACGGTCAACTGAATCGTTTCTAGTCATCTATCTTCCTTCCTTCATGTTCTTCTCTTGACTTTATATTGCGATTGGCAACTTTCATAAATTAGGTGCATTACCGTCACTGACCTCGTTCGTCTTTGTCACCCATGTGGGTATAACCAATGAGGAGATGGCACGTGTGTACCTGCTTCTATAAACCAATGAGGAGATGGGAGAGGCAGGACTTTCAGCGTGATCTGCGTCAGAAATAGAACTGATTTCTATTTTATCCCTTGGCAACGCAGACGCTCGTTGGCGCGTGCAAGCAGTTTGGGTGCAATAATTGAATAACATAGATTTCAACATTTATTTTGCAACGCTCACATACGCGAGCGGTGTGGTCAGCCTGTAAGTTGCTCTGCCTAATGACTAAAATGTCAATGTAAAATAATGATGATTATGTCTACAGATGTTAACCTGTGTCTCTTCCCTCCTCCAGGTATCTGTATCAAGTGTGGGAAGGGTGTGTATGGAGCCAGCCAAGCCTGTCAGGCCATGGGGAATCTGTACCATACCAACTGCTTCACCTGTTGCTCCTGTGGTAGGTGTATATAGCCTTTGTCCACTACTCCTACTCAGCACCTGCATCATTGGCTGGCATCACAGATGTCCTGTATTTTCATTTCTTAGCACAACATTGATGTTGGTTGCCAGAGTGTCTTTGGGAGTTATCAGCAGAATGCTCTATTATCTATTTGACAGGAACACGGATGATATATTGGAACGAGTGGGTTGTAGAGACGGATGTTGAATCTGCAGTCAACCTGAAAAAAAATTGTTTATGCATGTTGTGTGTATACGTGCGTGTGCGTGCGCGCGTGTGTATTTGTGTGTGTAGTGCTGCCCGGTCACCTGACTCCAATTGTCCTCTCTAGTTTCAAGTGGAGACGAGGGTGAAGTCGGAGAGAGTTTGGAGCAAGGTTGCTTTCATTCATGCACTGATGTACATGGATGCTGATCCCTTGGCTTTGGAAGAAATGCATATAATTGACATGTAATTGAATACATATACTTTCAGATGTATTGTGTGGTTGAAGAATGAGGGGCAGTGTCTCTAATCCTGAGGTTTCTCTACAGATTCCTTTTGACCTGCTTTGAAAAGTGTACTTGAGTCAGACCAGAGAGATATACTGTAGTCTGTTTCCATTGGTCAGACATTATTGCCCATCTATAGTGGTTTAAACAGTACAGAAAAAGAGAATCTACACTTCTCTGTTATTCAGAATTTAAATTAGTTTGGTGAAATCTATCCAGAAGTGAAGCAGGTCTTCCCCTTATTATTCTAGTGGTCTCTGTATATAGATGATAACAGGCCCATCTTGACTCTTGCAATGGTTTATTCCTAACGTAAACTCTGTGATGTATTATTGGGTCGCTTATAAATGGGAATGTTTGCTTTTTTAAGAGTGTTTTCAACACCTCTTAGAAGTTTAGTTTTAAAGTGCCTGTAGATCTTAAAACACACCTAATGATGTATCAACTTATTTGTTGACAAACTGTTTTTGTTTTACTTTTTGACTAAAATGCCACAAATGTTATTCTGTAAGAGTCAGGAGCTCCATAGCAGAGAGAGTTCAGTTCTCTGAGACATTGCTGGCTGGTAGCCTTGGGCTTTGTTTAACCATGCATAATTGAGGCCTCCTCTTGGCTTGCTCCTATGGTTGCACCCTTTTTTCATGAAATGGCCAGGAATGCAAACTACCCCCCTCCACTTCAGCCGGCCTTCCCATGAGGACCTCAATCAGACAGTCACAAAGTGTACCAGGCCTGCTTATCAGAGGGGGCCGGCCTGGCATGGGCTCTGAGCAAACAACACACACATAAACACACACACACTGATAAACACACACACACACACAGAAAAATGTGTGCGCGAGTAATTATACGCTCACACATCACGCACGCACACACACAAACACCCCCCACCCGCCCAAACATACCCACACACACTCCTCATTATTTACTCGTCTCAACTATACAGTCATAAGACATACCTCTGTGACCAGTCTCCTGTTTATTTCCTGTACTGGTGTTGACGCCCAGCTCCTGACTGGATCACCACCCACTTCCTCCTTCCACATGCCTTTTGTCTGCTAGCTCACATGTATCCATGCCTATAATGGGGCACGCTAGTGATTAACTAGTTACATCTGTGTTACTGTAACACATCCTGCTAGTGCCTCTCACACCAGCCAGGAGAAAACAGCCAAGGGCCTTGTATTTCTGAAACCTGTTTATGATGCATTGTGGTTTCCTCAGTCACTCACCAGCTGCACCTGACTGGCTGGCTGGCACAGGGCACACATCTCAATGTTGTGCTGTCTGCTATGGGGATCTGGCTGGGGTATGGTAGATGGCTGCACTAAGTAGAGTTAGCCTGGCTACTCCCCATATAAATAGAATCTAGTCATTCTATTACTATGCTACTCCCTCATCTGAGTGTAAATTGTGGGATCTGGCCAAGGTTTTAAATTATGTACAACAACTTGGTAGTGTAACCCATGCTGCCTTTGGCGATGGTTTGACTACTTGATCATGACTTTCGCTGTGATTTAGTTGTGGGGGAGTTTCTGAGAGACTGAGTGGGTCATGTTTTTTTCACTTTTGATGAATAGCGTGCCCAGAGTGAACTGCCTCCTACTCTGTCCCAGATGCTAATATATGCATATTATTATTACTATTGGATAGAAAACACTCTGAAGTTTCTAAAACGATTTGAATGATGTCTGTGAGTATAACAGAACTCATATGGCAGGCAAAAACCTGAGAAAAAATCCAAACAGGAAGTGGGAATTCTGAGGCTGGTCGATTTTCAACTCATCGCCTATAGAAATCCCAGTGGGATATGGATCTGTTTGCACTTCCTACGGCTTCCACTAGATGTCAACAGTCTGTAGAATGTTGAATGAAGCTTCTACTGTGATGTTGAGCCGGATGGGAGCTGTTTGAGTCAGTGGTCTGGCAGAGAGCCAGGTCCTGGACACGTGCATTCCACATGATATCGACTTGCGTTCCATTACTTCTATAGACACAAAGGAATTCTCCGGTTGGAACGTTATTGAATATTTATGATAACAACATCCTAAAGATTGATTCTATACTTAGTTTGAGAAGTTTATTCGACCTGTAATATAACGTTTTGAAGTTTTCATCCGAAGTTCGCCTGGACCTGCACGAGCGTTTGGATATGTGTACTAAACGAGCTTACAAAAGTAGCAACTTGGAAATAAATAATGGACATTATCGAACAAAACAACAATTTATTGTGAAACTAGGATTCCTGGGAGTGCATTCTGATGAAGATCATCAAAGGTAAGGGAATATTTATAATGTAATTTCGTATTTCTGTTGACTCCAACATGGCGGAGAAATTTTGTTTCTATCTGAGCGCTGTCTCAGATTATTGAATATTGTGCTTTTTCCGTAAAGTTTTTTTGAAATCTGACACAGCGGTTGCATTAAGAACAAGTGTATCTTTAATTATATGTAAAACATGTATCTTTCATCAAAGTTTATGATGAGTATTTCTGTTATTTGATGTGGCTCTCTGCAATTTCTCCGGCTATTTTGGAGGCATTTCTGAACATGGCGCCAATGTAAACTGAGATTTTTGGATATAAATATGCACATTATCGAACAAAACATAAATGTATTGTGTAACATGATGTCCTATGAGTGTCATCTGATGAAGATCATCAAAGGTTAGTGATTAATTATATCTCTATTTCTGCTTTTTGTGACTCCTATCTTTGGCTGGGAAAATGGCTGTGTTTTTTGGACTTGGTGGTGATCTAACATAATCATATGTTGTGTTTTCGCTGTAAAGCATTTTTTAAATCGGACACGATGGGTAGATTAACAAGATGTTTATCTTTCATTTGCTGTATTGGACTTGTTAATTTGTGAAAGTTACATATTTCTAAAAAATATTTTTTAATTTCCCGCGCTGCCTTTTCAGTGGAATGTTGTCGAGGGGTTCCGCTAGCGGAACTTGTGTCCTAGAAAGGTTAATGATATTAGAGAGACTGGGAGATTCTGTAGCTTCTGGGTTTTCTATTTGAGAGATGTGCTTGTGGCTCTGTTGGTGTCTTAACTTGGCTGTTCTCTTTAAAGAGAGACTTACTTAAAAACTATTTGGAAGCAGCAGCAGGTCAGCACATGCTCACGTTGCCGGGATCGAAACATTCCTGTCTGAAGTCCCAAGCAATCTGAGTGAGTCACTACCTCCAGCATCCTTCTTTTACTTACCACGGCACTGGGCAGGCCCTCCCTCCGCCTCTCCCTCTCTGCCTCCTCCCCCTCAGATCCCCACTGCCTGCCTGCAGGTGATAAAGGCCCACTTGTTCTGAGAGGAGAGAGTGGGAGGAAAGGAGAGGGGAGAGTGGGTGGGGTAGAAACTGAGAGGGTGCAACATGCTTGATGTTTCCCCCCTACAGGAAGAATATGGGGATACTGAACATTTAAAAGATGGTAATCTAGGGCATTATTCAGATTATTTACATAAGGAGATATTCATTCAGTATTTATTGTGATCTCATGTCTTGGCTTAGCAACTATAGTTTAAAAAAAGAGTTGCCTATGGCCAACAGCCAGGTCATTAAAAGTCAACACAGTAGCATAGGGATTTTATAAATGACACAGGTCCAATGACATGTCCAGATGCCGGGCTGGTTGGCACTAGGAGTAGCAGTCAGCAGTGCTACAGTACCGCCACCAGGCTACCGCAACCAGGCATCCATGACTGGTCCACAATCTACCACACTGACCACATGATCACAAAACTTTGATTGCTGCAGTATGACTCACTAAGGATTTTATTTTTCCTCACATAATTATTTTATTTGACCAGTTCACTGCAGTTTGTTGTAGTGCTCTAAAATTATTTCTGATGGGTTAAATATCTAGCTGAGAGAATCGCTCCCATTATTTCAAGATGCATGGCCCTTTATGTGCATGTCTGTGAAACGCAGCACTGAGTCATGGGAAACCAATGTTGGAGCTATAAAAACTAAGTACAGTATCTTGAGTGTGAAATCCCAATCAGGCAGCCATTTGGTCCTGAACTCCATGGAAAATGTCACATGTCCCACCGTGCTCAGGGGCTGTGAGCTGAGGAGAAGAGGAGAGGAGCCCTGAGCCCCAGCCCACTGCAGCCAGCCCAGCACTTTCCTCTCCTGTGACAAAGGCTAGAGGGAGAGAGAGGGAGGCAGGGAGCCCTCCCCCTCTCTATGAGGGAGGGGGGGTGGGGGGGGGGGGGGGGTTGAATGGGACCAACTAGTGACCTCAGGCAGAAAGAATGTCCCCGTTTGCTCAGGCAGCCCGCTCCCTTAGCAGAGCACCACAGTCAGCGAGCGCCGAGGGCTTTGTGTTTCACCTTCCAGATGCACTCGCCAGAGCAAAGGTCACCAGACAGACACACAGCAACATGCCCCAGCTCCGGCTCACTGGTGTGTTGTTCATTTGAATGTAATGGTTTTTATAAGTTTAGTCACTCTGAATTAAAAGAGCTCCTCCTTTGTAGTCAACATGAAATATGTTTTTTCTCTCTCGTCCAGCCTCCAACTCTAAATGCTAATAGTTCCTCGCTTTCAGTCTTAAGTCTCACCTATTGTGTGAACAGCATTCTTCGGCTGCTATAGCCATTTATGTGGGTGTTAATGTATTGCTATCTCCCAGCAATGTGACACTGTGTGTGAAATACAGTGATTGCATTCATTTGGGTGTAAAAAGGGGGACATGTCTTTCCCAAGCCAGGACACCCATAAAATCAATGGCAGCTCAGGACGGCAATTAAATCTGACTAATCCTGCAGATTTATGAGCTCTATGCGCTCTGTCTGCCAGGCTGGGCTGGGTTGAAGTCACTGCACTGCCAGAAAGAGAAGACTGCTGCTGCCATTTAGTGTATTTGAATGGGCATGCATTAAGAGAAGCATCGCAGGGGGCGCAAAGGCCAGGGCCAGTGGGAGTGAGCATTGAGGAGATCTTTCCTTTTAGGTGGAATTCCCTTTTATCCTGTGGAATTTAGTGCTACTGTGCTCATGGAGCCCCAAAATGGTGACTTTGGGGAGGGACTGCCTGTTAGTACCAGACATGGGGAAATCCTTTGCTCAGGCTCCTATATTTGGGCTGTGGTGGTGTGTGTGAGAGCTGTACACAATGGCAGGGGTAGGGGTGAGGAGGAGGAGGGGGAGTTCGTAAAGCAGTTTAGGCCTGGTCTGGATGATGGGGCTGTATTGATTGTTTGCTGGTTCTAAGTAGAAGGAGTCCCGTGGGGATCAATGGATGACCAGAGTATTGAAACAGTAGTGTGGACCTCAAACGAGTAAACCTACATTATGTTACTATCATCTGCTTTGGTCACTGGTGTTTCCTGTTGACATCTGTTATTGTTGTGGCTTTAATGGAACAGAAAGGAGTCAGGGGAGTAGGAGGCAGAAAGTCAACTCCCATTTCTATTTATTCTCAACAATACATTTTTGTATAATGTATTTAAAATATCATCAGGAGAACCCCTGGAGCATTTCAGCATTGTTCAAAAGGCTGGAATCACTATTTCCTTGATGTATTAACTTTCTTATAGCCTACGGGTTGGGTAAAATCACATACGTAGCAACACTTTTACAGTTTTCACTTTGACAGAGTCTGATACAGGAACACTTCAATATCCCAGCTCACACACCTACTTCTCTTCTTCAGGGAGGAGGCTGAGAGGGAAAGCTTTCTACAACGTCCACGGCAAGGTCTACTGTGAAGAGGACTTCCTGGTGAGTTACAACATTTGTTGTCCCTGCGTGCCTCCTAATGCACATGCATTTATGTTTATGTTATGTTCATTATGCAGATGTTCAGAGGTTGAGTTCTCCATGTCCTTCATACACACTCACCCCTCGATGACAGACTTGGGAGAGGAGCGGTTGCACATTCCAAAACCCTCCAGAGGAAACAGATGTTTCACTGCTACAATTAAAGTTAAGCACAACCCCTCCAATTCCCACTAATTTCCCCCAAATTTCCCCAAGGAGCACAATTACCCCACTGCTCTCATCCCATTACTCCCCAGCACTTAGAATTATAGAGGGAGGCGGAGTGGCTGTGGGCAGCTGCAGGCCTCAGACTGCCTCCTGTATGATGTATCCATCTGCCCAGGTTGGACACATTGTATTGATCTCTTATAGACGTCCGTCAATCTATAATCAATGGGAACCAGGTGTTTTATAGCAGTCGTTTTTGTCTTCCAAAAAGATACAGACCTTATTACTACTGAATTAGGTTGTTAGGTTGCCATTTACTTACTTAATGTAAATGATTCACTCCATTACACATAGACATTGCCCATTGGCCCCTAAAACAGACTTTCAAGAGGAGAGGATGAGTGCTAAGAGTGGTATTGGGTCTCCTCATACTATAGATGTAAAGAATAGACCCTAAAGGGATCAGATGGTGGATGTGATAAAGTCCCTAGCTTCCTCAGAGTATTGACCACCAGCTCTGCCCTGTCATCGGGGCAGATGGTCTGTCTTGTGGGGTTAAAGTGGAAATCTGGAGTCACCCTCCCCATGCACCCCTCACCACCCCATCTCCACCTGCTACCCCTGTCCCACCATTACCCTCCTCTCATCAGGTCATGCCCCCAGGGTCATGTGCTTTGCAGATGGTCACTATGGGACAAACATAACGATGGTAATGCATGTATAACTCACATTTAAATCCCTCATTGACTTCAATGTGATATCTTATGTTCAAGTTACACGTCTTACCTCAAGTTCGGGTACATCTCCTTGTGTTTGTGTGACTGTGGTCCAGACTTTAGGAGACCACCAATAGTAGAGAGCTGAGGACTGGATGTGTGCTCTCCTGTTAGTAGAGTGCTCTGATGGGTTTGGTTTAGGACAGTATCGTTACAGCAATGCCACTGGTTTCTCATATACATCTCAACAAAGAGAGGAGACAAAGGAAAAAGGACCAACTCCTTTCACATCAATATAAAGAGAGCAGCAGCACCCCCTATAGATGGTGTCATTTAGGCTGTACTCTGGTTCCCTACATTTACATTTTGGTCATAAGTGTTAGGGGTTCTCAAACCAGGGTTGGGGTCAATTCCAATTGAATTTGAAATTCCAATTCAATTCTTGAAATCACTTAAGAAGTGGAGAATTTACATTGAAATCAATTCAAATTAAATTGGAATTGACTTGGAATTAGACTATTTGAACTGTTTGAATTGAAATGGAATTGAATATTTGTGGAATTGTTCAGGAAAATATTGAATTGGGAATTGAATTATTGGAATTGACTTAACATTGGAATTGAGAGGAATTGAATTATCTTTGAATTCAAAGACTGATATACAATTAAAACGGATTTAATTGAATTTACAGGGAGAAGGAAATTAGAATTTAGTTTGTGGAATTAACCCCAACCCTGTCTCAAACACTTAAAGGTGTCAAATTTAGCCATCCTCTCTTTTGTAATGCTGCACTCCCAAGTCTCAACCATACACAGTTAACAGTCACCATGTAACAGTTTCCATTGCTACATGTTAGAATATTAACAAGCCCAGTGATAAGTCTCTTTTTTTATCTCCCACAGTACTCTGGCTTTCAGCAGACGGCAGAGAAGTGCTTTGTATGTGGTCACCTCATCATGGAAATGGTAAGAAATAACCTAATACTGTAGGAGGGCCTGCTAGATAGGGATACAAGACAATCAGCAGAACAGTATGCCTGTCCCTCTCTGGGATTTCTCTTCAGCAGTAATGTATCTCTTCTTGACATGTGGCATCATACCTCCTAGTTTAGTTTTGCTTCTGTATCTGAATGCCAACGGGCTGGTGTGATTGACTCCTACTGAGAGGCCTCAATCTCTAGCCTTACTGTTATCTCTGTGCGTGTGTGTGTAGATCCTGCAGGCACTGGGCAAGTCCTACCACCCTGGCTGCTTCCGCTGTGTGGTCTGCACAGAGGGTCTGGACGGAGTGCCTTTCACTGTGGACGTGGAGAACAACATCTACTGTGTTAAAGACTACCACACGTAAGGACATGTGTCTCTCATAGATAATGCCAACGTGATGAAGTCAGCATGCAAGAGTTTCTTCATTCCGCAGTACTCTTTAAATCCTGGTTTGTGCTGAGACTGAGATGAATTATACAGCATGTACCAAGACTTAACTTCTACTCTGTTTCCCCCACAGGGTCTTTGCCCCAAAATGTGCCTCATGCAACCAACCAATCCTCCCTGCTCAGGTAATGATGAGCCAATGACTGCTTGTATCCTCTTATCTCCTGGCACTAGTTGTCAGAGTCATATACAGTATATACTGTCGAGGGTTGGGCCAATGCGGTTTCTGTCTGAACGTTCCGAGATTGCTATTATCTCCTCCATAGCCGTTGCTAAGTGATAATTGGCGCTTCCGCGCTGTGCTGTTTATTTCTGATAGTTTTCCAAATCTATGAAGATGTCCAGTGAAGGCAGATGAGCAATTAGTTGACACCACAACACAGTACCTACATGGATACACCTTATCCCGAATGATAATCAATAAAAACGTCTGTTAAATTCGCTGCTCTGTTTTGCTTGTTTACAGAGGGTCATTTCATAGGGAATTGTCGGAGGCGCTCTCGTATTGTTACAACTCCCAAATTTTGAGAATAAAGGCACTAACATGGCGTCCCTTCTAAAACCAATGGCATCCGTTCTGACCCAACTCTCTTAATATTCAGCTCTGATTGTTGGTGCCAGTGGAGTGGTGGAAACGGGAGGGTCTGATTGACTGTGTGTGTTTCCTAACAGGGCTCTGAGGAGACCATCCGGGTGGTGTCCATGGACAAGGACTACCATGTGGAGTGCTATCACTGCGAGGTGAGACAATGTCATTACCACCCTGTTTGTGTGTCTTGTCTTATTTATGTTTTGAACGTAGCCAGCACATTGACTATGATCATTAATCCATTTTAGTGTAAATGCTATGGCAGTGTGGGTCTATGTTGCTGTGGGTGTGTGCACTACACACACAAACTGAACCTGAGTGAGGGGCAAACCACTGTGGTGACTCATTGTCCAGGCACATTCCAGAGTTGAGCTGTGGGAGAGGAGAGGGTAGGGTGATAGCGCTGGACTCAACTGGACATCAGACCAGGGGTTGTTGTTTGACTACCCTGGAATCTCAGCACTCTGAGAGACCGTTCAGACCACTTACTCACTCAGACACATGTACAGGAAATCATCCCACGTGACCTACAAACCTCAGTGTAATCAAAGTAATTAGTCAAGTCAGCCAAATTGAATTCCTGACAGTGCATTCATTAACACAGCAGTTTAATGATAGCTCTGTCAAGTGTGAGTCATTGTAACCAGGGCTCAAATAAAGTGTGTGATTGTAAGTGTGTGTGAGTTTGATCAAGAATTCCATGTTTAATGGCAAAAGCTGGTTGACTCATTTCATTATCACACATTCCAGGGAATAGCTCATATCCCATCTAGGTGAGTGATAAAGGTATTATGTAGACAATAGGTAATCATTCAGCAGCCTCTGTGGGGTTGATAGTCATTACAGGGGTCTAAAGTCCAGGTCGGCAGTGGATGGAAAATTCATCACATATTTTACAATGACGGCCTAGGAACAGTGGGTTAACTGCCTTGTTCAGGGGAAGAACGACAGATTTTTACCTTGTCAGCTCGGGGATTCAATCTAGCAACCTTTCGGTTACTGGCCCAACTGTCACGTTCCTGACCTATTTTATGTTATTTTTGTATAGGTTTAGAGGGTCAGGGCGTGAGTTGGGGTGGGCATTATATGTTTTGTGTTTCATTGTTTAGGTCACTTGTAATTAGCCTTATATGGTTCTCAATCAGAGACAGGTGTTTGACGTTTTCCTCTGATTGAGAACCATATATAGGTTGGCTGTTTCACACTGTTTGTTTGTGGGTGATTGTCTTCCGTGTCTGTGTCTGTGCACCACACGGGGCTGTTTTCGGTTTGTTCGTTTTATGTAGTCTATTCCTGTTCGTGAGTTCTTTCGTGTCTGTATGTAAGTTCCATGTTCAGGTTTCGTCTACGTCGTTTGTTATTTTGATTATTTCAAGTATAGTTCGTGTCAGTGTTCGTCGCTTGTAAATAAATTCATTATGTCATATCACAACGCTGCGCCTTGGTCGAATCACTACTCCTCCTCTTCGTATGAAGTTGGTGTAATTCCGTTACACCAACGCTCTAACCTCTAGGCTACTCCGCCTCTTCGTTAACTTGACAGGAATACCCACCAGCGGCCTCTCATATCAGTCGAGAGGTAGAAAAGGTAGAAAAAGGTAGTACAGTACATATCTGAAATATGGATAGTTTTGATATCCAGCACCTGCTCAAAGGCATTGGATGGGTGTAGGGCTGGGCAATAGGGCCAAAATCTCATATCCCGATATAGGTAATTTCATATCCCGATAACGATACACATCATGATATAGCATATTTTCTGTAATAAATAAATAGCTTATATTAAATGACCACATGTAAAGGCCTATTTCTGTTTACATTTTGAATTATACTCAACAAATAAATGGTACTTACTCATATTTGATTATTTCTCCTTTTATTTAGAACCTTTGTGCAAAGTTTCAACTAAAATATAAATGTATAAAATCTTAAAAGGTAAATAGAATACACTTCAACTATAGTTGCAAACAAAATAAAAATAGGTCTAATATATATATATATATTGGGGGGCTTGCCTGTTTTGCATGTTATTTTGGCATTAATACATGTTACATATCAATTTGTATTTGGTACCTTGGGTCAAGTGTTAGCACCAACTCACGAAACTCCTGTTTCGCGACCGTGTAAATTGGGGCCATGTCTTTGCAGATGTAAGTTGTAACGGCAGCAGTTATCTCCTTCCATCTTCGTGATTCTTTGCCATGGTGTGCCGCGGGCAAACGCCTCTTGCAACGTCTGAGTCGGGGGTTTGTTTTGAGCACTCGACTGTACTTGTTTGGGTCTCATCTGTAGACTCTCTCCGTACTGTTTCACATGATTCTTGCGTAGGTGGTAAAAGAGGTTAGTGGTGTTTGAGCCTGTTGTCGGGACCGGCCTGCGGCATATTTTGCAGAGGACGGTTTTCTGGTCTGTGTCAGACTTTTCATACCCAAACGACGTCCATGCGACCGAAGTAGCTCCGCTTTTAGGTACGAGCTCCGTGTCTCTGTGCTCTGTGTCACGTTCACTCTCCTCCGTGTTTGTTTGTGTTACAATTTTTTCCGTGTGGAAGAACGCAAAGTGTCGTCCAATTGACAAAAGATATTGCCGTAAAGAGTGTGATTTGCGACACAACGAAATAAACGATAGAGCATAATATGAAGCGATAGATGTTTATCTATCATCACACGATATATATCGTCATATCGCCCAACCCTAGATGGGTGTATATAATATTTTCCTTCACAAATGTCCAGCTACTGCAGTTCACTGAGTCTATCTCTCTCCCTCGGTGTTGTAGGACTGTGGCCTCCAGCTAAACGACGAGGAGGGTCACCGCTGTTACCCCCTGGATTGCCACCTGCTCTGTCACGGCTGCCACATCCGCAGGCTAAAGGTCCCGGTGCCCGCCCACCCGCCCCCCAGCTACCCACTACACGTCACTGAGCTGTGAGAGGGCAGGGTCGGCGAGGAACCAACCCCAACCCACCGCTGACCCGCCTCCCAGGTGACCTGAGACAACAAAGAAGAAGGAATCCCCCGCCCACGGAATCCCGGGAACTTCGGAACAGACAGACCCTGGGAGACTTCGCTCTCTACTTGCCGGCCGTGCCCTGGGGAGAGGAGATATACAGGGCAATGGACAAGTCACAAGACCGGGCTGGGAGAGAGTCCACGTCTCTCTCTCTCTCTCTCTCATCAGTTTTTTTCTCCCTCCTTCCTCCTTTTGGTCTGTGAACAGTGAAGCAGGCCGAGGCCCCAGCCCACCCAGATGCCCTGGCTGACGTCAGCACCGTGACCCCTGCACATTCATCACAGTGGGGACTGGCCTGGATGGAGGGAGGGGGCCACTCTCTCTCTATCCCTCTCTCCATCGATCTCTTTTTTCCTCCCTTTCTGTTTTCTTCATTCCTTCGCACTGAAGCCCAATGCCATGATGCATTTACTGCTCCTCTGTCAGAGAGAGAGAGAGAGAGAGAGAGAGAGCAGGACAGCGTCTCTGCTAGGAGGCTGGGAGGCCATGAAACAGGCCGCTACATAACATTCCAGCACTGTCTGGCAGGGTTAGAGGGTTGGACATGCTGTGCCTTCAGAGTGGCCTTCCACTGAGAAACCTCACCGCATGGTGACAGTGACAATGCCACAGTCCAGCTAGCTACGGCTCCTTTTGGCTATGCAAGGGTACCGAGTCTACCAGCAACAACCCGAGCTCCTTCATGTGACTCTGTGACACACTCTCCTGTACCATCCCTTTGCTCCAGTGCTACTTGGCATAGCGGATGTTTGTGGCACCGCATGCGCTGTCAGTAGCCACAGCGCTAGCCTGGGCTGGCACTCATTCCACTTAGCAGTCTTAGAAGACGTGACCTCGAGAGATTCACAAGCAGTGTCTCAACGATTATATAATGAGAAAAAAAGTTAGAAGCACGTAGATTGTCTTTTATACATGCCTATATATTTTGCAGACATTTTCCACTAGAAGTGTAGTGTATTTTTTTGCTGCATTATTATCAAATGGAATCGGAGGCCAAACGAGCTGTCACAGTCTTAACGGTCCTCTGAAGGGTATTGGTCCGTTGTTTAATTTCTCCTCAAGGACACGTCCTAGAGGCCCCTGTGTTCTCGCTCTGCTTGGTCATGCGATCCACAGACCTGTTAACATGTACAGTTCCACACACTGGTTATTTGACCCATATGGTAGCACTGAGTAAGTGAGTGTCTGACCATCGAGAGTCCCCACATATCCTCCTCATGCAGACGTTACTGTGTCATACCTACTGGTTGATCTGATTGTCTGGTTGGTTGTGGGAGTTGCTGGTCCAAACCGTGTCCCTGGAGAATCCATCCCCCGTGTTTTCCCTCGCTGGTTGTGTTGTTGTGTGCGTCTGTGTGTGTGTGTGTGTGTGTTAGTCTGTTGGTCTATAGACACTGAGTGTACAAAACATTAAGAACTGCTCTTTCCATGACATAGACTGACCAGGTGAATCCAGGTGATGTCACTTGTTAAATACACTTCAATCAGTGTAGTTGAAGACAGGTTAAACTGGATTTTTAAGCCTTGAGACAATTGAGACATGGATTGTGTATATGTGCCATTCAGAGGGTGAATGGGCAAGACAAAATATTTAAGTGCCTTTGAACGGGTTATGGTGTAGGTGTCAGGCGCACCGGTTTGTGTCAAAGACTGTAATGGTGCTGGGTTTTTCCCGTGTATATCAAGAATGGTCCACCAGCCAAAGGACATCCAGCCAACTTGACACAACTGTGGGAAGCATTAGAGCCAACATGGACCAGCATCCCTGCAGAACACTTTTGACACCTTGTAGAGTCCATGCCCCGATGAATTGAGGCTGTTCTGAGTGCAAACGGGGTGTAACTCAATATTAGGAAGGTGTTCTTAATGTTTGGTATACTCAGTGTGTACAGAAGTGTGTGTGTGTGTGTGTGTGTGTGTGCACCAGTGGCAGTGCCATGGTGCATGTACCTTGTTGAGTGAGCAGGACAACGGCCACCCAGCTCCACAAAACGACCCATGCTCTCTCAATCTCTCTCCAACAGAAAGGATGGGTTAAGGTTCTGACTCAGGCCTACCCAGTACCTGCTCACAGTAGCCTAGTCAGAGGAACTGTCCTCTCATACTACTGAATCTAACAGACAAGGAGGCTGACGTAGAGATTACGGAGAGGAGGGGCCGACACAGGCATCATGTGCTTTCTGATGTATCCCTCGATGAGATTCTTTGGAATGTAATTATTAGTGTATGTTTGGCAAACTGTTGTTTATTTTTTGCTCTGCTCCCAGTTATACATTTGCAAAAGTGAAAAGGCTAGTATCCCTGGAGTACATGTTTTTGCTGGGAAATTCCCTTTGATGGTAGATAAACTGAATCTCAGCATAGTATGATGAGACTCCTAGTCAAGGAATGTGTAATATACTTGAAGAATGAGGCAATGGCATTTTCTGAACTGTAGTTTGAATAGTACAATAAGACCCACTCATATCAATCTCAAATCATTTTTCATTAAAGCAGAACATTTTTAAACTTGACAAGAGTTGATCCCCTTTAACGATGTCTTAATACACCTCTTTTTAAAAATACTACTTCAATTCCATTTCTATTGCATAGCACACAGCTAGTTTCCCCATACCTGTGCATAAAGAGGCTAGTTATTCTTTCATCATAAATCACTCTGAAAGTGAAGTCTTCTCTCTCCTACCAGTAGTTTTCAATAAGCACATATGACACCTCTGTCACATCACTTTTGTATCACTTTTGTATAAGTGTTTGATTACCTAGATGGTTCATAAAAAAGGAAACTAGATTTATTTATCTAAACATGAAAAAGTCAAAAGTTATTTAATGTATTAAAAATTGGGACGTATCATTTAACTGTAGATGATATAATCTGCTTTTTAAATAAAGTGGTTTTGTAGCTAACTTAAACCAAATGATGATGTATTTTTGTTGTTGAATGTGAAGTCATATGATAATTTCTATCCAAATGATGGCACTTTGTTGAACTACAACACAAATACCTTGTTACCATACTATTACCATGTTATTACCATTTTATTGCATGCTGTAATGTAGTGCTACCATTGGACATAAATCAACAACGAAATGTGGTAAACCTGGGAAGGATATGGGAATGATTTAGCCTGAACTTGGGAGTGATATGGACAACTGACTTTCCCGTGGCCGTGCCTTGTCTCCCTGTGGAGAAGATGGATGCTTACAAAGATGAAAAATCCCAGCTCTGGATGAAAGTCCCATGCTGTTGTTCATGCCTTCCAGTTACCTCTGTGTACTCAGAGATGTTTGTTCTAGAAAGATATCATCGTCAGATCAGAGCTACTGCAATTGTGGTGTGTAATTACATCCCCGCACGCAAGTCTCTCCAGCAAGTGGTGTGATGGAGGATCCCTCAGAGAGCAGAGCAGAGAGCAGCCCCCACCGTGGTATGTACAGTATGATAGCTCTGCTCCTGACAGTCATCACCGATAGGGCAGTCTCTGGGGTATTGTTGGCTCTGGAAGTAAACAGTCCATCTGCACTTTACTGGAATCAGAGGCCATATGTATCAAGCATCTCAGACTGCGATTGGTGACATCATTTTCCCATTTGCCCATTGTGATCTATAAGGCAAAACGGATCCTAAATCAGCACTCCTATTCTGAGACGCTTGATAATTACAGCCCCAGACCCACACTACTGGGCTTGTCATGGTTACTAAGTTTTAGTTATGATGAGTTGGGGTTGACCATCAACTCACTCAACAAGTTCTGAATCATAAAACGAGATAGAAGCATCTAACACAGACAATCGGCTCTGGGTCTGTTTCTGCTCATTTACCCTTTGTTTTCTGTCTATAATCAGGTTTAAATAACACGACAGGGATTATAAACCGAATCAAATTAGCAAACTGTCTAGATGAACAAGAAGATGGCACCCCCACGGTTTCCTATTGTACAAGTGAGAGGATTTAAGACTCTTAAATTAGCGTCCTGTTGGACTACATTTGTGCCAATTGGAGCATAAAGTAGGATGATTACTGTAATGCTCCTCTTAAACTCTTTAAGTGAATGAATCCCCCAGCTCTATAATACCTCACAATAACCACACGCCTGGAGGAGGACCCTCAAGTACACTGTACAAATACCACACAGTCACACATTTGGCCTATGGAGATTTGGTTTGCAAAAATAAGTGGTGTTTGATATATTTGTCTTTGTGACAGTCTCTGAGGTTGTTAAGTGTGTGTCATCCCACTTGACAATTTATCATTGATCTTTTGGCATCACATTAGGTCAGAAATAATCACATAAGCAGATACTTAAAAAAAAAAAATCACTATTTGCTGAGATTGCAGCATGAGATTCTCTGAGATGACTTGTATTCCTTCATTTGGGTCATGTCATGCTCATGATTAGATGTTTATAGAGAAGTAATAATACTTTTACATTTGTAAAGAACTTTTCATTATAGATGAAAAATCTCAAAGTGCATAAAATAAAATATAAAATATAAATAATACAATGACTATGAGGTTAAAGTGCAGACTGTCAGCTTTAATTTAAAGATATTGTCATCCATATCGGGTGAACCGTTTAGAAATTACAGTTCTTTTGTACATAGTCCCTATTTAATGGGACCAAAAGTATTGGGACAAATTCACTTATACAGTATGTGTATTGAAGAAGTCAAAAGTTTAGTATTTGGTCCCATATTCCTAGCACACAATGACTACATCAACCTTGTGACAACAAATTTGTTGGATTCATTTGCTGTTTGTTTTGGTTGTGTTTCAGATTATTTTGTGCCCAATAGAAATGAATGGTAAATAATGTATTGTGTCATTTTGGAGTCACTTTAATTGTAAATAAGAATATAATATGTTTCCAAACACTTCTATATTAATGTGGATGTCAACATTTTCTTGAATCAACGTGAATGTTGAAATCAACTTGGATAACAACATTGAAGAGGGTAGAACACAGAGAGGTGATCAGCTCAGACAACTGTATTAAAAGAGACTGTGTTGGTTTTAAGGGGGCGATAGATTAGTATCACACTGGGGGGATTGGGAGATTTAGGGTCCTTTCACATACAGTATGACTGTATGGATCTTAGAGCGTTTGGTACCCTAATCTGTGCTATTAAGCACATGCGAAACGCAAACTAACCCTGTCTGAAACAAATTCAGGACCTGCGTGAGTAGCAGTTCCAAGATCCAGGACTAGAGTACCAGGTATTGTGACACGGCAGCGCGAGTTGCATGGAACTTTTTGCCCGTTGTAAATGAGCTACCCACTGGACACACATGTCATTTCAATGTCTAGTTTTAGTTTACATTTGGTTGAGTTGTCAACTAATGTGAATTCAACATGACATCAACAAAACATTTCTCCATGTCACTGGATTTAGGTGAAAAGTTTTACAACTGCGACCTGGCCAAGATAAAGCAAAGCAGTGCGACACAAACAACAACACAGGGTTATACATGGAATAAAAAAATATACAGTCAATAATACAATAGAGAAAGTCTATATACAGTGTGTGCAAATGAGGTAGGATAAGGGGGGTGAGGCAATAAATAGGCCATAGTGGCGGCATTATTACAGTATGGAAAATTAAACACTAGGGTGATGTGCAGAAGATGAGTTGTGTTTGTTACTTGAACTCTGTGAAGCATTTATTTGGGCTTTAATCAGAGGTGCAGTTATTCTAATGAATTTATCCTCTGCAGCAGAGGTAACTCTGGGTCTTCCTTTCCTGTGATGGTCCTCATGAGAGCCAGTTTCATTATGGCGCTTGATGGATTTTACGACTGCACTTGAAGAAACGTAAAAATGTCTTAATTTTCCGCATTGACTGACCTTCATGTCTTAAAGTAATGATGGACTGTCGTTTCTCTTTGCTTATTTGAGCTGTTCTTGCCATAATATGAACTTGGCATTTTACCAAATAAGGCTATCTTCTGCACACCATCTCTACCTTGTCATAGCACAACTGATTGTCTCAAACACATAAAATAAATTACACAAATGAAGTTTTAACAAGGCACACCTGTTAATTGAAATGCATTCCAGGTGACTACCTCGCGAAGCTGGTTGAGAGAATGCCAAGAGTGTGCAAAGCTTGTCATCAAGGCAAAGGGTGGCTACTTTGAAGAATCTCAAATATAAAATATATTTTGATTTGTTTAACACTTTTTTGGTTATTACATGATTCCATATGTGTTATTTCCTAGTTTTGATGTCTTCATTATTATTCTACAATGTAGAAAATAGTTTTTAAAAAATAAAGGAAAACCATTGAATGAGTAGGTGTGTCCAAACTTTTGACTGGTACTGTATATATTTTTTTAATAAAAAATATTATGTCCCCCCCACTTCTAAATCCAACGTTGCGCCCCTGCCGTCAAGCATAGTAGTCCCAAGCCATTGTTACTGATGAACTCTTGTACGAGTAAAGTCTTGTTTGTTACAGAATGCGCATTAAACTGTGCCAGTCTTAAAGGGGCTAGAGTGAGAGGCAGAATATGGACTTTTTTTAACTGTCTGCAGAAGGTCAGAATCTGCACTGCATAGAGGGGGAAGAGAGGGAGGCGTACAGTTCTGTATGGACTATTTTGGCTCATGAATGCATTTCCTACCACCTCTCCATCCTCGATGTTTGAGCTTTTCCATAGGATTCCAAGTTGAAGAGGTCCTTTTTTGAGTTCGTTACTCAGGATTTGTTTAATCTTCTTCAAACTATGAAGGAATCTTCCTAAGTAAAATATGCCAATGTGCCCCATTCCTGTACTTTGTAGTCCTTTGTAGTCATCCAGGAGATAATAGGTGAAACTCTTCAATGCAGGTATTCAAAAGAAAACAATCAGCTAGCTTTACTTTGTTGATGCAATTTTTTGTCTGATTTCAACATTGAGGTAAAAAATTATTGGATAAAAAATATCAATACCTGATTAGCTACTCAAAAGAAAAATGCACGTTAAAAAACACTTAAAACAATAAATTACAACGAAAATAGCAGAGTAATCAGCCTAGGCTGCCATAAGGGCGCCATGGCAACAATGCCTTGATTCTCTGTCAAGTGTACAGAGAATAACATCAGCATACACAATTAATGCTATTCTGAGTGTAGAGAGGTTTATATTTGTCATACAAACTGAATTGCCTGACTTTGCTTTTAAAGTAGTGAACAGAATCATTGTTGAACAGGAAATGTGCTGCTTTTGATTTTGAGGTATTCCCCCTCTGAAGTCCAGAACAAAGGCTGTGAAGGCCTGAGGTTGGTCAGTCAGCAGGCCTGGAATTCAGGAGCGGTTGGTTGTGACAGAACAGAGCCTCGAGCTAACATGGATTGGGAAAATGTTTATCAGGGCCAGTGCAGAAAATGAAGGTCAGCACAGGGTTGAGATAGAAAGCATACAAACTGACCTGCTGGACTAGAGTGTTGGGATGGTTCCAAGGACAGGTTCAGTGGCAGAGACCACCTTAATATAATTTAAAAGATGTATACTCACCAAAATGTATTTACTTCTGCTGGTTGGTTGTTCTGTGTAATGGATAATGGATAGGCATTGCATTGGGCAGGATTTCAGGAACTGGAAGTAGATAATTTAACTACTGTTATCCCCTCAGGCCATCTCTCTTTCAGACTGTATTGGTGAATGAGTGGGCAGGTAGATTTCACTGGTAAAATATGTACTTACAATAAAGCTCATCCAGGGTCAGACGCGGAGGAGGACGTGTGAGGTTCTTACCAAGCCTCCTAAAATACACCTCAACCCATCCAGATAAATCACACTCAATGTCATTGTAATCTGTTATGACTAACTGAGACATGCTCAGGTATAATTCAGTTTGGATGTGTACTGTACTGTATATGTGTAGGCATAAACAGCAGAACAGTCTGTCCCCAACTGGGCAGCCGAGCTGAGCGCTTCTGAACAGTCATGTTCAGTTCAGTCTTCGTGAGGAAGAACTCTGGTGTTGGTTGACAGCTCCAGGAGTTGGGGCACAAAGCACTCTTTATGTGTGTGTGTGAGGGTACCGCCCTGTTACTCAGGGAGCTCTGTGTGTGCGGTATAGCTGGAGCCCCAGGGACACACTGTGAGGTGAGATCTGTTACACCATACAAAGGAAGCCTTCCCTCTGGAGCACAGAGATCCCTCCACCACCAGGAGCCCAGGCTGAAATATGCACACAACAGAATGACCTCATACCCAACATGATTCTATGGTTACAGACACGTTAGTCTGTGGTGTTATATCTAAAAGTGAACCAATGAAATGTGTTAGATGTTAAATAGTTAACTAGTTAAATATCAGGGTGTGACCTCTGACCTGTTAAAATCAATTTGCATAACTGCCCTCTAAGACCATCAACAACGTCACCGTGCTGGAGCGATAGAACGCCAACTGAAGGCTCAAGTCGATTTACTCTTCACTTCAAAATCACATGGCTTGAATAAATGACAGAGAGGCGGCCACGGGCCCGTGAGACTAAACAAGCCACAGCTGTCTGTCTGGTAGTTTGGCAGAAATCAAGTCAAAAAGTTGATTGTCGTGGGGGTCAGAAAAACCAGGCCTGGATGTCTCAGAGATGTGACTGACAATATCACTGCCACCCCTGGCAGACTGGGATCCACAATGCCAGGGACCACCCAGAGCCTCAGGCCCCCAGCCCCACTGTTCCCACTGTCCCCCTAGCTTTTATACTAGTCAGCAGTATGATGACGAGGAGCAATGCCTGCCCACGCACTTAGACTAACCTTTATATAACTCTAGTAGCCATGGGAAATATGGAACAGGGCCTGACTAAATGGCCCCTTTTTACAGCTGTAGGCCGAGGGTCCGCCATGTGAGGGATGTCAATAGCAGATTCAGACTGGAGACCAACTGAGAAAATGAGAGGGCCAACATCTAGGTTATAAGAGGGCAATCTGTGAGTTTGCTTTGCAAATATTTCAGGAGTAATATTTGCCTTAGAAATTAAATATCCCATGGAAAGTGTGTTGAGATATGAGATCATATTTGATCAATGGCATTCCTGCAAAGTTCAAGTGACTAGCAAACATAACTGTCGAACTGCAGGGTGAACTTCTCCTCAGAATTAAGTTTTCATGGTACGTGTTACACATGCAGAAATGTGTCGTACATACAGTATTGACTTCAAAATATTCCAGGTTTGTTCTGGCCCTCATTGTTAAGCACATAGCTTAACAACAGGAATTCAACTAATCTCTCAAGTGATGATGAGGTATAGACAAACACGAACCCCAGC
Organism: Salvelinus alpinus; assembly: GCF_045679555.1. Classification (NCBI taxonomy): domain Eukaryota; kingdom Metazoa; phylum Chordata; class Actinopteri; order Salmoniformes; family Salmonidae; genus Salvelinus; species Salvelinus alpinus. The sequence goes on from NC_092090.1 coordinate 28,373,085, forward strand.
TGGCTAATAGCCAGTTAACACAGATCCACTCCCAGGTCCTACTTTCTGTCACCTCTGTGAACTTGGGAATGTGTGTACAGACTGGAGGAGTGACGTTGCCTTGGCGACCGTGGTGTTGGGGAGGTTGAGGGGCAGCTCTTAAACAGGCCTCGGTGAGAATGACTGACAGGTCAACCAATAAAGCATGCAGGGGGAATGTGGGGGAATGCAGTAGGCATTGTTCTTGAAACATCTCAGGAACATGCTCTGAACTGGCAGTCGTATTCATGTTCAAAATTCATGGTTTCAATGGAACAGTTTGAGCTGCATTCCTGAATGTAACTTGAAAAGTGCATGGGTCCTAGAATGGGTTGGTAGGCTATTCGGCAGACTACTTACTCAAATACTTTTCTCCCTGAACAAGCAGGTGCAAATATAAATCAGAAACATTTTTTCTCTTTTTTCTCTCTCTCAAACTCCAAAATGATATCAAAACTCGCTTGTTATATTCTGTGCCACTGAGCCTGAAATAACTCAGGCTAAGTTATGATTGAAGTATAGAGTTGTTGCCAAGCAACAGGATTGCTTAGCCCATCACAGTGTCTTGGGTCCCTTGGTTTTTCTCTTTGTGCTCTTTGGCACTCAATAAATTATAACCAGGAGCAGTTTGGTACAGAGAAAAATAGTACTTCTAGGTTGGTTGAAACAAACATCACATATTCTTGCATACAGTATTATGGAAAAAGCATGTGCGCAGCAAAGTCATCTGTAATGTACTTGCTGGTCTTATGATGAGACATACACTGAGTGTACAAAACATTAGGAACATTAGTAACACTTGAATTGGCAAGACAAAATATGTAAGTGCCTTTGAACGGGGTATGTTAGTAGGTGCCAGGCACACCGATTTCAGTGTGTCAAGAACTGTAAAACTGCTGGGTTTTTCACACTTAACAGTTTCCTGTGTGTATCAAAAATGGTCCACCACCCAAAGGACATCCAGCCAACTTGACACAACTGTGGGAAGCATTTGAGTCAACATGGGCCAGCATCCGCGTGGAACACTTTCGACACCTTGTAGAGTCCATGTCCGATGAATTGAGGCTGTTCTGAGGGCTAAAGGGGGTGCAACTCAATATTAGGAAGGTGTTCTTAATCGTTTGTACACTGTATTCTTGCATACAACATCATGGTAATGTACTTGCTGGATTTATGATGAGACATATTCGTGCATTGCACAGCAAAGTAATCTGTAATGTACAAGCAGAAATTATGATGAGACATGGTTTGTTTGAAATTCACAGAGTATTTTGTTTAATGGAGTTTTAGCCACATATCACAGAGCTTAATGATGATTAAACTGTCTCATATTGAGGGGCCTGCATATCACATGATGTTTTCCAGATGTATTTCTGCCTGCTGTTTGTTTTTCTCTGAGTATGGATGCTACTTAACAGTGTGATGTCTGGGGATTTGTGGGGATGGAAAATATAGGAGATAGATTGACCTCTGACCCTGTGTTCCAGGGAATAAGCACAGCAGTGATTTGCTCTGAGGCTGGTTTGGTTTACACTGGGCCAAATATGGGGTCCTCTAATGCCATCTAGTGATGGTTTGGACATAAAGGAACACTTTCATTCCCCTATGAGTAAAACTCATTGGATTTATTGAGTGTGAATGACACATTCTATAATTTTGAAAGTGGTTTCCATTATTCATACATAAATGCATCATTATCCTTGAGGGTTGTCTGTGTCATGATGCTGGCCTGGGGGTAGGTTTATGACAGTCATAAATACCTCTCCCCCCTTTGTTCCTCTCTCTACCCTACTGATGTGACTATTGAAAATCCCTTGGTTAACATAGAGATTCTGGGAACATCCGAAGGTGGGGGGAAATTAACCATATTTTGGTAATCCAACCAGTTGAACATATGCGTTGGTACTTAAGGAATATGTTGTCAGTTCGGTTGTCATCTGAGACATTCTCATCAATGATAGGATGACATAAACGGTACAGTGAAAGTCTACACATTATAGTTATCAGATTCACATGGAATTGTTGTGGAATTTAAATGTTTGAATATGAAATTATTTGTGAGGGGATGAAATGTGATTTTAGCTTCTAAAATGTGAGAATTGGGTTTTCATGAGTGAATTAGGCCCGACTCAGTGGCCCGCCCACGTGAAGAGACATTGGTTATATACTATGAAACACACCCTCCTCTCCCTTCCTATATAAAGCCTTGTCGACAATATAACTTCCTGTTCCGGGTACATTAGGATGACGATCCGATGTCAGAAGGGTTCAGATAATAACTACAGAACGAAGCCAACCTCAGCGTGTGCTTTGGTTGCGAATGGTTTGAACTTTGAACTCTTAATCGCTACAGAAGGGATACCTCCTAGCCGTTGAGTTAGCAACAGCAGCTGCAAACGTGGGCTAGGAAAGAACAGACAGAGTATCCCGTCTACCAAACAACGACTTTACTACAACGTATCCAATTTACCACCAGAGACATTCTTCCGAGGACAGGAAGATCTCTGTTGGCCAACACGACCAGCATCTACGACCAACCTACCGAAGCGCAGCTCAGAGTAAATATTTATTGCATTTTCCTTTTCCAAATGGGCGGTAATTTAGAATGCATAAGATTCTGTATTTACGATAGAGACATCGCTTCTCCCTTTGTTCTTCAGTCTTCCCGCTCTTTCACTCAAACCCAACCCACTTTCCTTTGTGTAACCAGCTGTCATATCTGTTCCGTCCACTAGGGACGTTTTCCTTTATGACATAATTTGTAATCAAGGTATGATTCATTCTGTGTATATGTAATTCTGTGTGATTAGTTAGGTATTTAGTAAATAAATAATTAAACCCAATTTTGTATTGCTGATTCAACTTGTTAGCCAGGGTTCGTGAAGATAACCAAGAATTTACAACTTTCAGATGAGACTGAAATAAGGACGATTAATATTGACTGCTATTGATGTAAAATATTACTAGGTCTTTAAGAGTTTATTCGGAAGATAACTGCTCTATAAATATTATTTTGTGGTGCCCCGATCAATCAGGTAATATTAATTACAGAGAAAGGATTTTATAGAATAGCATGTCATATCACTTAATCCAGCATAGCCAAAGACACGACATCTGCAAACTTCTGAACAGAATGCAGGCTAGATTCAACTAAGGACACAGACAATAGATTGGTGTAAAGATGTTTATTAAAAGCTTTACTCCCCATAAGTGGAGTGGGATAGTCTGGGATGTAGTTTTACACACCCCTCCACAGGCTCACTCTACAGTAGCGTTCCCCTTTACAGTGGTAAACCCATAACTATAAACTGGGTGGTTCAAACCCTGAATGCTGATTGGCTGACAGCCGTGATATATCAGATAGTATACCACGGGTATGACAAAACATTTATTTTTACCCTTCTAATTACATTGGTAACCAGTTTATAATAGCAATAAGGCACCTCAGGGATTTGTGGTATATGACCAATAAACCACGACTAAGGGCTGTGTCCAGGCACTCCGCGTTGCGTATTGCCTAAGAAGAGCCCTTAGCCGTGGTATATTGGCCATATACCACACCGACTCGGACCTTATTGCTTAAACATACAACAGTACGTAAAATACAGTCCGATGTCACAACAAACAGAGAGGACGCAGACAGATGATTACAGACATAGAAAGTGCTTCTACTCCTCTGCACGGTGACTGATGCTGCAGTGAGTCTACCTTCACTACAGCCCAGACACCCCCGTCAGCAGGGGGGCAGGACAGGGAGGATGGATGACGGTGGTGGGCAGGTTAGGCGTGGTTCTTCTTGATAAAGTTAATGAGCCCGTTGGTGGAGGAGTCGTGAGAGTGGACCTCGTTGGAGCCATGTAGCTCAGGCTCGATCTTCTTACACAAAGCCTTACCCAGCTCAACTCTGAGATAGATAGATATAGAGACATAATAATGGACGGAATAGAATGTCACCAGAAAACTCACCAGAGTGGACAGAATAGAATATCAATGAAACATTTTTTCGTATAATTTCATTGGATAAAGGCTCTGTGTGTAATCTGTCATAGACTACACATTATCGAGGAGCTTGGTTTCAAATAGTCACACTTACCCCCACTGGTCAAAACTGTTGATCTCCCACATAACACCCTGGACAAAGATCTTGTGTTCATACATGGCTGTGAAACAAACAACACCATACATTGTTACTGGGAGCATAACAAGTAAATACATTATTTTGATCAATATTTCAAATATCATTGGTTGTTGGTTCACAGGTCCATATTCAGCTCTTACCAATAAGTGCTCCCAGTGTGAATGGGTTCAGCTTCTTGAAGACAATAGAGTTGGTTGGCTTGTTTCCTTGGAATACCTTACAGCAGAACAAGAGGAAACATTTTATATCACACAACCTGTTTTAAGACAGTTGTTGCATACTTGTAATTATACAGTGTTGCACCCCGTTTGAAGCTTCTTCCATCCTGATGCATAACTTATTTTGTCCACTAGGAGGACGCACGTCCCTATCATAGCGACAGTGTCTGCCCTAGCAATAGACACACAATCTCCCCAGTATAATAACAGGGTTTAAGCCCATAGAAAGTCTTAGGCCAGACTGTGGCTGCAGTGGACTTGCGCCATGAGGGATCTGCTCTCACTAACTTTGTGTGGCAGAATGGTTTCCAGGGCCTCTCCTGTCAGGCCGCCGGCCTCCAGTTCCTTCTTAGCCTCCTCTGTGGTCTTTCCTTTCATCAGAGCCTCAGTCTGAGCCAGGAAGTTGGCCATCAGGATCTACAGACACAGAGGATACAACAGGTAAGGCATTATCCCATTATGACATTATCCCTGGTATCACACAGCATGAACACTGCATAGGCTCTTTTGTCAGATAAACAGTAAAAGTAGGTATCGCTTGAATAACTGATAGATTAGTTCAGTCACTGAATGGGAAGCTATTTACTCCCAGATCATTCCCACATACACCACATCATTTCAATGTGGATAATTGGGTAATATTCGGTTGAGATGTTGATCAATTAGATTACAACCTATATTCACCCACTCAAAAAGACAGCCAGAAGTTTGTTGAATTTCCAAAGTGTTATCACTATGCTTTCAACCGTCTATAGAAAAGCTTAACCAAATTCCAATGGAAAAACAATATCTGATTTTTGGTTTAGTTGTCACCCAAATGTCTGTCATTGCGCTTTCATCCATTTAAAAGCACAGGAAAGTTCAAATAGGAATACACTGTCAGGTATTTTGTTTATTTATACAACAGATTAATGTGTTATTACTGTGCTTCATCTAATAGCTGAACCAAATGACCTGGATGGAAGTTGAGACTATTTTAAAAGTACATGGTGCAAGTGATCAATGCGGTTTGAGATTCTGTATAGATTATTACAGCAACATGCACGTTTTATATGATTACATACAGTAAGAAGAAATGTGGATGTGTTACTCATTTTAAGGTTGAATGGTACATTAGTTTGTAAAAAAGCCTTAACTTTACGCTATTTACTATATATTACAAAAGTAGTATGGAATTTTGTTTGGTTGACAACGCAACCAAATATCAACATTTAAAATGAGATGTATCTACTGCCTGGATAGCTCCATCTGAGCCACTGTCTTAATCCCATTCTTTAACTTTTTGGCTGAGTTGGAGACGTGAATGCAACATATAATTTGTTAACTTGTCGACAAGTTAATAATAGGCTACAGTATTTATTGTATGTAAAAAGTGATATTGAATTGTGTTTGGTTGTCAAGGCTTTAATTTTAGTTTGTCTACAAATGAATAATTGATATGCTGGATTACATCTCCATCTCAACCAAAAATCTAAATGAATGAATAGGACTAATGAATAGGACTAAATCAAAATAGGACTAATGAATAGGACTAAATCAAATAAATTCAAACTTTTAATGCTCTTGAAATAAAGTTTGATTTGATGTAGTCCTATTCTTTAACTTAGACTTTTGGTTGAGATGGAGATGTGAATCCAACATATCAATTATTCATTTGTAGACAAGCCAGACTAAGTCAATGGCACAGGTGGAACTATCCAAGCAGAAGGTACATCTCCTTCAAATGTTGGAAGCGTTGACAACCAAACACAATTCAATATCACTAAATATCATTACATTTGAAATCAACCACAGCTTGAAACCCAAGGCCTATTGTATGGTCTATTTTTAGTTGAATTCTGGGTTGAATTAAAACAATAGCTGTTTATTATTTTTGAGAATGCTATATAGTCCTAAATAGCATCATTGATGATATATGAGTGGTAAAGTATGGTCACATTTCATACGCCTCTGTCCCGAAGCAAGAACCAATTAGCCTGGAGCTAGCCTTGCTAGGCCCAATTCCCGGCTAGCCGAAGAAGTCCATCAGCCACTCCTTGGGCTTCAATACCTATTTTGCCGATTGGCATGGACCTCCACCGACCCATCACGACTGGACTACCGACGTGATTCGCCCGAGGGGGTCTCTCAACTGGCTCCTCCGTCGCGACGTCCTCTGAATGCCCATCCGCTAGCCTGCTAGCCGCGGCCTGCTAGCTGTCTAGAGCACATCGGACTGTTAGCTTAAGAGGCCCATCGGACAA